>NC_000086.7:55762716-55925216 GCF_000001635.26 Mus musculus
CAACATATTAGAGCACATGCATCATTACCTGGCTCCTATTCAAGGGAAAAATTCCTAAGCTGAAGTTAGCCAGTGACAAGAAAGACTAAACAGATAAGTCCTAGCTGTTTATTTTGTAAATCTAAATAGTATATATGACTGGGCTGAATAGCCATCCTAGAAACAAATGTTCTGTTCTTGTTAGTCAAAAACATTCATGACAGTTTTGCCATCAGATGAATGTGACTCATCTAACTGGCCTTCCTTATAATCCTCAAGGACAAGGCATTGTAGAAGGTGCCCATCGCACTCTCAAGTCCTATTTAATTAAACAAAAAGGGGGGATAAAGACTATGACGCCAAAGATGGCTCTATCCCTTATAATATTTACTCTTAATTTCTTATAATATTTACTCTTAATTTCTCTTAATTTCTTAAAATTGGATAATGCTGGCAGATCACCAGCTGAAAGGCACAGACAATGACTTCAATCACTCTATGAAATGATCATGTGGAAGAATGTCCTTGATAATAAATGATATGGCACGGATCCGATTTTAATAAGATCCAGGGGAGCTAAATGTGTTTTTCCACAGGAGGAAGATAATCCCTTTTGGATTCTGGAGCGCCTCACTCGAAGGATCCAGCTCTTGGACAATGAGTCACAAGAAGAAGATCCCACGACATCAGTGGATCATACTTCTCATTCTGGAGATTCTGGTTCCTAGGATATCTGGGGAGTTAAGATGGGGAATTATGTCAACTTTCTCTTTTCCTATGACAGTTATACATAATGCACAAATATTTCCACTCTTTTGCACTGCAGATAAAGAACTGGGACTTGCTTATTTATCCTTAGATGAACAGATTCAGGCTTTACTAGAAAATAGAACCTTCTTCCTACACGGAAGCCTGTGCTTTATGATAATTTCCTCATTACAAGACAAGAGCCAATGTATATCCTTGCATTATCAATCAGCAGCCTGGTTAAGAAAGAGCTCTTGGGCATAACATCTGATATAAAGGCTGATACCATAGTTATTAGTGGATGTTGGCCTAGCCGAAATCCTGGAAATAAGCCGCCTTCACAACCAAGAATGGCACCCTTTTGCAAGGAAGTGTCCATGGAAGATTTAATGTTATCTTGGACAGGTTGCCAAGCTGAAAAATATACTTGGACAGTAGAGGATTTTTTTTTCCTTTTCCCCATATATTAGTAGAGAGTATAATGATACTTTTGCTGGATATAATCTTAGTAATATGGACCCCCATCCGAACTAATACTAACCCTTTTGATCAGTGGTTTCTTTGTGGGGTTAATGGAAGCTGTACTGTTCTCTCCCCATGGAAATGATTGGAGGAGGTTCTAGTGAGAAAGGAGAATTGAACTTTGATTGGAAAAGTACCTTGAAGACCAGTTGGTCTGATAAGCAGAGTTCAAATTCTTTTAAATGGACCACCTCCAACGTTAGATATAAGAAACAGAGAGAGGTAAATTTTACCGCCACCCCGGTATGTGTATGGCCCCCTTTTTTGTGGGTGGTAAGTAACACAAGCTCAAATCAGAATCAGATAGAGATAGATTGCTCACAAGAAAAATGTTTTAATGCCTTATGCTGGGATGCTAAGAAATATCCTTTTGCTTTGGTTACCCGCAGGCCTAGATTTGTTTCTGTTCATGTAGACGCCCCTAAAAGCTTGACTTTGTTTCAAGGGAAAAGAAATTTTGGTATTTCTGCTATCATAGTTGTACTGGTGGCCACAGCGGTGGTTGCAGCCTCTGTCATGGCCTTGGCACTCGCTCTATAAAATACTGTTCAAACAACACAAACTATTAATGAGCTTTCTATGACCGTAACAATGACCTTAGATAAACAGGCCACAACCAACTCACATATACAAGGAGGGTTAATGTTGATAAATCAATGCATCAAACTAGTCCAAGAGCAAGTGGATATTCTTGGGCAGTTGGCTCAATTGGGCTGTGATTGCAAGATGCCTGGCCTTTGTGTTACTTCTGTTCAGTTTGAAAATTCTACAAGAGCAGCAAATTTGTCAAAAACTTTGTCTCGTTATATGATACAAAATTGGACCATGGAATTTGAGCAAACGCTTCGAGAATTGAGAGTTGCTATTCTACAAGTGAATTCTTCGCATCTTGACCCTTCGCTGATGAAGGGCTTCTCCACCTAGATTTCCCCTGCAATTTCCTACTTTAAGGAGTGGGTGGGGGTAGGCTTGTTTGCCGTGATCCTATGCAGTGGAGCATTGCTTTTGCTCTAGATGGTCTGTAAACTTAAAGTCCAAACAAAAAGGGACAAGATGGTGATAGCCCAAGCACTTGCAGCATTAGAACACGGTGCCTCTCCAGATATATGGTTATCTATACTTAAGCAATAGGTTGCTGGCCGCTCAGCTCTTGCACCCCATGAGCCTAGTCTCATTGCACGGGATAGATTGAGTGTGCTTCAGCAGCCCATGAGAGTTGCACAGCTAAGCACTGCAGTAGAAAGGCTCTGTGGCATAAAATGAGCCTATTCTAGGGAGACATGCCATCTTGTATGAAGGTTGAGTGTTCAAATGTCCTTCCCCCAGGAAAAACGACATGGGAGCGGACCAAGACCCCTCCAGGTGATGAGCCTGGGAGAAGGTTCTGTGTAATGCCCCTATTTTGCACACTGGGGATTTGACCTCTATCTCCACTCTCAGCACTGGGTGGTCTGTTGCCTTTTAAATAAAAGAAAAGGGAAAAATGTGAGGAGCCAGCCTTGCAATTACCATTAGAAGATGGTGCTGATATCTGGTGTTCTAATTGGTAAACAAGTAGTCTGCGCATGTGCTGTAGTGTTTTTCCATTCCTTGTGCCCTGCCTGTCCCGTGGCATCATCTGGGAGCAGCCAGTCAGGGTGAAATATGTCTCCAACCCCTCTTGTGGTCTATTTAAGGACCGAGTTTCCTGTGTTCTGGTCCTCCTCCCCTAGAAGCTAATCATCTTTCTCTCAAGATGCATTAAAGCTATGCTGCAGAAGGATCTGAGTGTGTCCTGTTTGTGTGACCTCTCTGGCGAGACTCCTTATCATCACAGACACAAATTACTTACTACTTTCAATTGTTTCTGACTGAAGTCACTGATATTATCTGTAACATCCTTATGACTTTGTAGGAATTATTCAAGACCTGAAATGATAAATTGGGAATTCGACCTCAGATGTACCTCATAGTTTATTAACTCTACAATTATCCTGCCTAACTAAACATAGCAAGTCTATACACCATTTGCACAGAATCTTTCGCGTTTGTATCCTTGGGAGTTTTTTTAGTAAAAAATGCTTCTCTGATTTAGGGTTTGATGAACTTGGAGACCAACAACTACGATATGCATTTTGATGTAGAAGGTGAACTGAGAAAAGAAATGACAGTGTTTAAAAAATACCTCATGAAGCATGCTCTGAAGTACTCTTCTACTTTCCCATCTTCAGACTAATGAAGCATGCATATTTTACACATGCTGGTACATTTGCAACCAAATAAAAAGTTCACTAAATTTTTGTTTCATATGAAACACAGTTTGAAAGGCTCTTTAATCCTTGTAATTCTGATGATTCTAAGAAGGAAGTTAACCCCCAGTGAAATGATTACAAAGTTAAGTAGGAGGCATACCTTTAGAGTCAAAATCGAACTCCTTTATTTTAAACATATTTAATCATTTTCATTATCATAATTAAAACTCACAAATATGTACACACTGAGTCAGTGGTCTGTTCAATTTATTTAGATTCATTCTTAAGCTGTTAATCTTCATTCCTCATTATTTGAAATATTCATTTATAGACAGAAATTATTGAAATATTTGATTTACAAAATATTCAGTATTTAAACTTTTCTTTTAAATCAATCATACTTTTTCTAAACTTACTTAAATGAATTAATCATTCAAGATAAGCTGTTGAGTGACTTCCTCTATTTATGTCCATCTTATTTTGAGGAAGTTGTTCTCATTGAATCTGGAGCTGGCCTTTCAGCTACACTGGTACTTCAGCAAGCCCTGGTATCTATCTCTCTTCACTCCTACAGGGCTGGGTTACAGAGAAGTGCTGGCAAACTTAGCATTTACTGTGAGTGCAAGCACTTTACCCAGTTAGCCAACTTCCTAGCCCCTATTCAACTATTTTTTAATTAACATTAAACAGTTTTTATATCAAAGTCATACCCTATTTTGTGCACTGAAATACAGACTTGTTTTTCTCCTTGCAACAATGTAGGTCTATCATTGCCCTTTGACACACATAAATCCACAACCTTGCTCCAGAAGCTAGAGCATTGTTCATTTAATCCAGCCATAACAAAAGCAGATTCAGCAGGAGCAGCAGCTGCCCCAGGTCCTCTCAGGAGCTCTTGCATTCATATCCTCTCAAGAGTCCCTAGAATTTTAAACATAAAGTATCTGCATCTGGGGAAAATATGAAGCAGCCTCTTATCCCACACATGAGATTAAAACAAAACAAAACAAAACAAAACAAAAACGTACTCATATTACTCATATAATATTAATGTGTTTTTTTTTTAGTAAATTAATCACACATTCCTACCAATAAGGAGGATGGAGGATCCTACAACTCAGAACTAAATAAAACTTGCAAGTTTTAGGAAGCTCAGAAAGCTATAAGGTTTGCTGGGCCCTACAAAAGGCTGGGAAAGATTAAAACAATTGCTGTGATGAATAGATTATCTCTTTGATATATCTACCTGCTGGTTGAGAAGAGAGCTCCTGGGGCCCAAGGTCACATGAGTTAGCACTCATGATGTGGTTCCTTCTCTGTGATATAGCTGCATTTATAGTCAGCCTTGTTCCTGTAAAGAAATGACCCCTCCCACAAAAAAAAAACAAACAAAAAACCAACTCACTGTTTCACAAAGTAATTTACTTAGGTAGAACAATCTCTGTCACTGTTGCCCTATCAGGAGTAAATAGGCAGCTAACTGGACCTGTTCTGAAAGTATCTATCAGCATTTCTTTACCTTCTATGGATAGGATACATAGCCACTACTTGCTAGGTGTGACCTGGCCCTGCTTTGTGGGCCCAGCCTGATTATTCTGTTATCTACTGTATTTGTATGACTCAGTTGGGCCAAGGAGTTACGTGGACCCTGCTTTATTTACCACATCCACTTTTCAAGTGTAACAAAATCACCTACTACATCTACCAACATGGGAGACACTATGTTTTGATACACATTGCTCTCCAATAGTGGAATGACAAGAAGACCAGAGCCATCCCCTAAATCAAGGACAAATAATCAAAAAGATACTATCTCTAACCTAGGACAACCAGTGTAAATATTTTTAAATGTCTGTGCAACCATAGACATATAGTTTCAGAGTGGGAATTCAGGCAAAATGATAACTGCATGTCTGGCATGTCTGAACATCCTTCAACTCTGGTCAGATGCACCCCTAAAACCTTTTTTTTTTTTTTTTACTGTTCGTACTGGGAGCACATCTTATAAATCACCCTGCAGGAAAAGTGCAAAAATGTTGCTCCTTCAAAAGGATCCTGCTGCATCATACTGTCAACGAAGGACTTGGTAACCTTCTAATTTCAGTATCCCTAACTTAAGAAACCCCTGATACAAAACTGGCTGGTAGATTGGAAAGGGCATGAATACAGGGACTGTGTTATATTTCAAGAGAGTTTCTATCATGCACTAAGCCACATCCAGGCCTTCCATTCTTTTTATGAGGAAATAAAAATTATCACACTTCTCATCGCTGCCATAGCAAGAAATCTGGTTTTGGTCCTGGTAGACACTAGAGTCCAGAAGTTAAGGGTCTATTTTGGGCATGTATGTGAAGAAACTAATATGGAAGTTCAATGGACTGGAGAAACAAAAAAGAACTGGATTCCTGCAATCCTTGGTATGAGACCAGATGTCCCAGTCTTGCTACAAAGGTTTGACTCCCTAAAACTTCAATTATTGGGGCTGGGTGTGGTAATAACACAAGCCTTAAACCTAGTAACCCAGAGTCAGAGGCCTCTGTGAGTTTGAGGCTAGCCTGGTCTACACAATGTGTTCCAGGTTACTTTGAGGTACATAAAGAGACCCTGTCCAAAACTGAAACCAAAACCGAAATAATATATCAATTGTTGAGGGAAACTGTCCTACCTAGTGGAAGTGTGATTTAAACTTCTTCTGGAAGCCCCACATGCCTGGGCCAACAATTCTATAATTTAGTCACTTAGGAGATCCAATGGTGTGGATCCCCAAACCACTTTGAACAAAACATCTTTCCCTTGTCTAGTTTCTCTCATCTCTGAATGGCCAGAAATAATGTCACTGCAGATATCAGGTACCATGCCCTCTGTGTACTATACTAGATGTATGGGGGACACAGCCTAGATTGTACTTCTGCTCAACTCAACAGGTTTGTGTGTGTTAGGGTCTAGCTGTATAGTTTTCTTCCTGTTCCATCTTACCAGAGGGAACCATTTAGAAATCTTAAGTACTGGGAGTCTCAAAGTAAATGGTGTGCCCTACAAATTGACAACTAGAAATAAAATTTAGAGTATAAAATTCATTATCATGGTCCAGCTACCTGGACAGAGGATGGGTCCTGAGGCTACCATACTCCCATGTATATGAGAAACCATGTTATCAGGGTAAGGCACAGTTGAAATAATTATTAATATAAATTGCATTGTGACATATAAAATTATTATTAAGTGTAAAATACAAGTACATTTGAAATTATTTCTAATATAACTCCAAAAGCTCTTAATAAACTTTTGTATAATAGTGTCCTCAGAGAATCGAAACCTTCCACCATCTCTTTAAGCAGGGAGATAAACAACTCAAAAGAGCTTCAGGAAGCTCTTTAAGCAGATGGCAAATGTCTCCAAAGAGCTTCAAGGAGTCCCCCAACCTGTCAATAGTCACTAAGAGCTGAGAGTCCCTAACAGATGCAGAAAGCTGACCTACAATTGAGGAGTCTCAGTGAAGATGAGACTAGTTGTCCAAAAGAGGAAGAAATCAGGTGATCTGGAGCTAACATGCCTGGAAGAGATTTAGACCCACTGAGACACGTGGAAAAGACTCTCTCCAACTTGTTGTGCTTTCTGCAGGCTGTGCAGTATGCTCCAGGTCCCAGTCTTTGTGAGCTCTCACCCATCCTTGGGTGACCTTTGCTGATGTAGCTGCCTCTGAGTCATTTGTGCTCCTGTAAGTAAGCCCTCACACATATTCCTGTAAGGAATCCCAGTAATACTCATGGGTCCACCAAGTTGGACTTCATTGACATCTATAATATAGACAGTCCTAATTCTACCACAGTTAATGCAATATCCAAAATTTGGCCTTTATTATTACAGATCATTTATATTTGCTTATTTATTGTGTATAAGAACAAGTCAGTGGAATTATCCGTTTCTCCCATGTGGATTCAGGGCTTGAAATCCAAGTGGCAGGCAGGGAAACAAGATATTTAACTGACTCAGCCTTCTTGACACCTCTGATTTTGCCATCTTTAATGCATACAGCATACAATGGCCTAAAGTTCAAATTCTTTGTATTTATTCATTCAAATTCATTTGTTTATTTAGTGTGTTTGTGTGTGCATATTCTCATGCCACTGTACATGTGTGTGGATGTCAGAGAACAACTTGCAGAAATTGATTTTCTCCTACTATTTGCATACTAGGGATTAAACTAAGGTCTTTAGGCTTGGCACTAAGCACCTATACAAGGTGAGCCATCTTGATATCCTGAATTCTACGACCCTGGATTGGTGCAGCAGAAAATGGCTTTAATTGCTCTTTTTTCAGGCAGATCTCACTGTGTTCCTCAGGTTTATCTTAGATATCTGTCCTTCTTGAGTTTCAAGAGTACCTAGAAATCATTTGAAACTATGCAAAATGTTATTGCTCCATTTTGGCATTAACAGTTCTTTTAACTGTTTTTGTTTCTGTTTTTGTTTTTTTTTTTTTTTTTTTTTGGAGAAATATCCAAATTTCATCACTTTAACAGCATTTTACTCATGTCTGCTACATTTCATTTCATTACAGATTATTCTTGTATTATTTACATTTTTTGAAAATGGAATCCATGATGAGCATTACTTGAGTACAGATGAATTTTTTACTTGTGAAAGTGAATTTTGCAATTTAGAAACTAAGGTGAAACCTGGATTATAAGTGATCTAGCCTTCTGTGTTTTAGAATTTGTAGAACATGGAGGATAAAGATGATAACATAAGTACTGTTGCTTAATTGAATTAAAACAATTGCTGAGTATCAAATGAAACAATTGATGGAAACAGTAAATTATATTTTACACTGGAAAAGACACAATTTAGCAGAAGCATTAAAGTGATTTATTTACTGAAATATGCATAACACTAAAATTCTTCATGTTTCTTTTCTCCTTGGATGAGACATCATTGGCAAGAGATTGCAAATATTCAAAATTCTCTTCAATCCATTCTATTAAGATGAGTCTTTGAAGAGAATTTCTACTTCTTTTGTAAAATATAAATCTAATGTTAGCTAAAATGCATTTCTTTCTTAATTTTTTTGGTTATTTTATTTATTTACATTTCAACAATTATCCCCCTTCCTGATTTCCCCTCTGCAATCTCCCACCTCATCCTCCCTCCCCCTGTTTCTGTGAGGGTGCTCACCTACCCACCCTCTCCTGCCTCATTGCCCTGGCTTTCTCCTACACAGGGACATCAAGGCTTCAAAAGACCAAGCTGCCCCCCCACTTCCATTATGCCTGTCAATGCCATTCTCTGCTACATATACAGCTGGAGCCATAGTAGAAATGTAAGTTTAAGTATAATCTAAATAGGCTCATAACCTACAGCTATTTTGCTATATCAAGATTTTCACTTTCCTGGTTTTAGTGTGATTTTTTTTCTGCAACAATGTAGATTCATTTTTATGACTACACATGGTTTGTTTGTTTGTTTGATTTTTTTGTTTGCCTGTTGCAATCAGATAATTCCTTATCAGTAAACAGAGGTACACAGCACAACTGTATACGGTTATATTGACATTTGCTTTGCTTTGTTTTATTTTTGTGACGTGAGCTCAACATGTGATCCATACTTGTCTCCAATGATACTGCAATGTATCCGTGATTTTTAATTTTTAATTTGATGAACTTATTATTGATTTTATCTCATAATTGAGCATATTTTCAAACTATTTTTCTGAAAAAGAAGCGTCAGAAATTGAAAATTATCAAAAGCCTTTTTTAGTCAAAAATTAAATTCTTTATAATGATCCATGTGAAAAAGATGACATAAAGGTCGACCTCCTCCCCAAGCTCTCTAAGTCCAGACAAAGGTCACTAATGGGCTGTTCCAGTTCGAACCTCTCCCCAAGTTTACTAAGTCCAGATGAAGCTCAAAATCAATTACCCCAAGATGAATCCAGACCTGACTGACACAAACAGAAGATGCCATAACCAAAAGATGTACTTTTAGGTATCATACCTCCCCTTGTAGTCACTAAGGAAAATTATCACTGCTCACACCTGCCCTTCTGAGTAACGTTCATTTCCCCTTTGATCTTTTTGTATAAAAACTACAAGTTTTGCTGAATAGAACGAGGCCTTGACAAGATTCATATTGAGTCCTTGTCTTTTCTGTACTTGGCTTCTGTTTCTCTTTCATGCCCCCTCCCCTATTTGGTTTTAGGAGCAGTTCCTTTGAGACCCACGAATAACTGGACCTGCTGTTGGGTCAAGCCTTTAAAATTTTGTATTAATAGACTGTTCAAATGAAATCTAAAAAGTTGTGTGACTTGTAGCTATTCCTCTATAACAAAGTTTCAACTCCTTTATTATTGTAATTATTATTGTAATAGTTTTTCTAATGCTGTCAAGTAATTTTATCATCAATAAAGATTATTTAAATGTATGTTTTTGCTTCAAAATATTTCTATCATCCATAAAAGATAAAAAGTGCTATTTTGAATATTGAATTGGGCGTTGTAATGTGTTGCACAGGTTTATCTTTTCTTGTTTTTGAGACAAGGTTAAATGATGTTTTTCATATCAATCTTGAACGCTGGGGTTTAACAAATCTTCATATTTAAGCCTTCCAGATAACTAATATTATAGGTGTGTGCCACAACAAACACAAACTTTTTTCTTGAAGGAAAATATTCAAGTGTTCTGTTTTACATATGTATTCTCTTTTGATTGATTAGTAAAATACAAATTCAATTCTATGAAAATGAAATAGTCTATGATCTACAAAAATTCTGTCTAAGAATAACTTAAATTGCCATGTGTGCCTGCATGCTGCCATGCTTCCTGACATAACGATAATATACTTAGTTTATGCAAGCCCCAATTCTATGCTTTTCCTTAAAGGAGTTGTCATGGACATAGTTTCTCTTCACAGCAATAGTACAGTCACTAAGATCAGGATGGATGTCCGTATTGTAAGGAAAAAGGGCACTGGAGGAATGAAAATTTAAACTGTCTGAAACACATATATGAAGATTCTGTGTATATCCATCCCAACTATACATTTCAGAACAGGGGAAATAATCATGGGATAAGTTCAGGGACCCACTTGACATACTTTGAGTCAAACTTCTACCATAATTAAACTAATTTCCTAAACTCCATTGAGCTCCTACTTAACAGAAGGCCGCAATCTTTCTTGGAGTGGAATCAGTGCCAGTTGAACACCAGTATCCAATAGATCCCAGGAAGTCTGATTGTTTCCTTCCCCCAGTGTACAGTTACTCTGGTAAAAGGCCATTGCCACTTCTGTGAAATGACTGGAGAAAGGCTAACAGTAAAACTATTAGGTATTTTGTTAAGGTCTTTACTAGGGGAAAGCTGGCTGTCCCTGTTTTAAGATTCTATTTTACATCTGTCAGAATGGGTAAGGTAAGCAACAGAAGTGATTGATTGCTCATTCTGGATCCCTGTGAAGGAAGGGGAACACACATTTATTCTTGGTAGGACAGCAAACTTGCATGGCCAGTATCAAAATCAATATAATGTTTCCTCAAAATATTAGGAATCTATCTAACTCAAGAATCAGCTATATCACACTTGAGCATACTCTCGAAGGATGCTCCATCCTAACACAAGAAAACTTTCTCACCTATGTTTATTGTGGCTTTATACATAACAGAAATTGGAAACAATCTAGATATCTCCTACAAAAGAACAGATAAAAATATGGTACATATACACAATGGCATATTTTTTAACTGTTTAAAAATGACATCATGAAAATTTCAGGTATCTGGAAGCAACTAGAAAAAAATTTTTCCAAGTGAGGTAACCCAGACCCACAAGAAAAAAAATGGTATGTATACACTTATAACTGGATATTAGGTATTAAGTAAATGATAATCAAACTACAATGCACAGACCCAGAGATGAAAACAGGAGGACACAAGGGGTATGTGCATGGATTCCTCCTGGGATGAGGAAATTGAATAGATTTTGGGTAGACTGGGAGCCTGTGGGGCCAGAAGCAGTAAGGATTGGTTTGCAGAGGAGGAATAGAAGGAGTGAATGCAGGGAGAGACAGCTTGAATTGAGGGACAGTTTGGGAGTGTGGAAAAAGCTGGAATTGAGGTACAGCTGGAATTAGGAAACATAGTGCAGTTGAAATTTCTGGACTCTCTATGGGTGAACCTACTATGGGAGAATATTGAGTCTGAACTAACTACATTTTTTGTAGTCAGGTAAGCTTCTAGTGATGGGCTAGGACTGAATTCAGTTCAGGATCTCTTAAGGAGAACCTCATATAAGCAAGGATGATGGTAGGATAGAGGATCTCTTTCCAAATATGGACAGTGGGATTCCCATTACAGAGGACAACATCCACACAGCTCATGAACATAGGAATTTCAAGCTGGTGCCCGTGTAGAGCCTTCACTCGTACATTTTAGGCTCTTTGGTGCAGGTAAGTTCATTAAAGGCTATAAAAAGAAAAACCCAGTCACCAAGCCAGGCACAAAAACTTCAATTTACCATCTGCCTGCAAGGGAGGCAATGGTTGACATTGAAATTGTGGTAGTGGTCAACCAATGATTGCTTTATCTTGAGGTCCCTAGGAAAAAGTGAACTCTCATGCCCTACAGTATCTGGATTGCCAGGAATGGAACACTAGATAGATCAGAGACCTTGGGTAGAGCCAAACAAGATAGGAAATGAACAAACAAACAAACAAAACTTTTGTTGTTGACATTTTGCTAAACTCATAGATGGATGCCTTGTCCAGTCAGAGTCATCAGAGAGTTCTCTTACAGCAGCATATGAGAGAGTATATAGACATCACAGCCAAAAGTGGAGAGAGTCTAATTTGGAGATCCCCATAGTGTCCCACATCTCATATCTCGGGGAACTACACAGAAGTACCAAATGAAAGATTATAAGTCAGAAGCAACTGGGTGCACCAGGAGAACACGAACCACTGACTTGACTAAGCAGCACACATATGGGCTCACAGAGACAAAAGCAGCAAGCATGAGGTCTGTGTGGGTCTGCATCAGGTTCTCTGTCTAATGTTATGGGGCCTGTGTTGGTCTGTACCAGGTCCTTAGCATATATGTTATGGTTGATAGCTTGGTATATCTGTGGGATTCCTAACACTGGCAGCAGGATTGTCTCTGACACTCTTACCTGTTTTTGGTATTCTTTTCTTCATAATTTACCCCTGTCTTGTCCAAACACTGCATAAGGCCTTTCATCTTGTATTGTTGTGTCTTGTTTGTTGTGATTCGTTGTCTTTCAGTGGCCTGCTCCTTTCTGAAAGAAAACAGAGGAGAAGCAGATCTTGGCGAGTGGGATCCCTAGGTCTAAATTTGTTTCTAATTTGGAGTCTAAAATTACTAGGAAATATTCTAATGAGAGAGAGAGGGAAGGGGAAGGGGAGGGGGAGAGCTAGGGAGAGGAAGAGGGAGAGAGAGAGAGAGAGAGAGAGAGAGAGAGAGAGAGAGAGAGAGAGAGAGAGAGAGGTATGATTCAGCTGAATTGGTAGGCAGGTACAAAGGACATTTTACTTTCTTGAGGGGTAAAGGTGATGATTTTCATATAGGATCTCTGGCTAGACAGAGATATAGATAATCTAGGACCACCATAAAGGAGTGATTCACCTACTTGTGACCCAGGCAAACTGTACTTTTATGTGTGAGTTGATAGTCCTGCATCATGTCTGTAGCTCCCTGTCTTGATCTAAATAGTTAATTCCCAGACCTTAAGTATAATTACTTTTCCATTTGGCTGGCACCACTGAGTGAGTCTATATATGCCTTTGACTGTACTGATCAAATGTCTATTGTGTCTAGTCAGCAAACCTGAACAGGACTATCCTAAAGGTTCAAAATTGTCCCTGTACATTTTATAAAATATTTTTAAAAATCCTTAACAATATTCCAGGTGGCACACCTAGATTCATCTCTTCTCCACTATTTACATGATATTCTATTGGCAGCAGTCAACACCACCACCTGTTTGAAAGGCACAAAGGACTTGCTCTAACTGTTTTAGATGTTGGGATATAACATCTCCCATGATTTGCCAAACTAGTCTCATAGCTTGGAAACAAGCTTGGTCTAGATAGGAGAGCTCTCAGTGGCTGATACACAGGGTCACTTCTTCCAGTCCAAGAGGTAGGCATGGTGATTTCATTACAGTTCAGGATTCCTGGATTTGCTGAAATAGCCCTCCTTCTCCCTTATTTCTCCCAAAGTGGGAGACAATTCTTTGAAGTGGGCCACTACCAGATGTCACTAAACAATTTTAGTCTTTCACTCATGGGACTCCAGGCATTATAAATAGCATTTTGACTAAAATCTTGAGTCCCTGGTTGCCTCTGTCCAGCCATCCTTTTTGTGTGCAATAACTAAAACTCCTATATCAGCCAAGGAAGGTAACAAACTCACCTTGGGCCTGGGCCTCAATTTCAGGGAACTCCATGCTGTGGAAACACACCTAAGAGTGTCAAATTGTCACTGAGTTTCAAATGACCACAAAAGTGTCTGTTTCTTGATTATCTCTGTCTTACATTTGCAGGTGAATAGAATTTCAACCCTGTACATTGATAACTGATATTATCAGGTTCCCGAGGCCCTCATTCATGACTCTAAGCTTGCATTTTTTAAAACCAACTATAACAACTATACATAATGCTTTAATCTTCCTCAGTCTCACTACCCACAAGACTTAATTGAAAAAAAAGTGAAGGGGGAGTTGTGGGGCATTGGTCTATACACAGATTTCCTACTCTTCAGTTGAGGTGATATGCTGAACCCCGGGACCCTGTGGTGATAATACACCTACATGGGATGGAAGGAGTTCTCTCATGTCTCCTGCAACTTTGGCTCCTTTCTAAATAACCATGCCCAATTAGCCCCCACAAGAGAAGCATGGTTAGAAGTCACATAGAATATGTCCCAAGCTTCTGACCTTCAGGCTATACTACTCCCCAGGTAACTAGCAACAGAAAAGATAGCAGCATAATTTAAAGGGGGCTGTTTGTCCTTCTCTTCTCTCTCTCACCCTTTTACTCCACTTTTCTCTTCTCCTCTGCTGTCTCCTCACTTCCTTTCTCTCCCTCTTTTTCTCTAACCGTTCTTTTCTCTCTCCTTTGCTGCTTATTCCTCTATGCCATGGTTGCCCCATCTCTCTCTCTTTTACCTTTTCCCTTTCCCCTAACTTTCTATAATAAAGCCCCTAAACCATAGACAACTGCTCTGTTCATCAAGGACTGCAAAACGTGGAGGTTGGGATAAGCTTTCTCTTAATGAGCCTTTTTAAATCTCTGGATGGAAGAACTTCCTGTGCTCCATTCAAGGCTGTACTTACTTTGTGTAAACCTCTTCCCACAGCCCTGTCTCCTTTACTGTTGGGGCTATATTTTGTAGCACCATGGCCTCCAGGTTGGGGGCTGCCCCTTGTCAATCCTCCCCTCCGGGAGTATGTCAGAATCTTGGATGCCAACCCTCGTCTGAGTGGAAATTATCTGGCAGCCGCCCAACTCAGCCTGCCCAGTGCATGGGTGGAACTCTGGATGGACATGGGCTATCCCCCCTCCCCTCTTATCCAGGCACTTTTTAGTTCCCACAGTCGAGAAATTAAAAAGAAAGTATTTTCTATATTAAAGTATAGAGAATATGGACAGGAGCCCACATGGCACAGGAACTATGGAGCAGCCAGGGACTTCCCAGAGAGAGCTGTTCTTTCAGAAGGCCAACACACCTAAGATTATCAAGTTCCCTGCTAACAGAAGCAACAAGCCCCAGTCAGAAGCAGCAAGAGCAGCTCCCATGAGAGATAACCAGATTGCAAGAGGCAATCACAAGTATCTAAGAAACAGAAACCAAGGCTACTTGGCATCATCAGAACCTAGTTCTCCCACTCAGCAAGCCATGAATACCCCCACATACTGTTAAAGCAAGATTCTGGCTTAAAATCACATCTCTTAATGAAGATAGAGGACTTTAAGTAGGACATAAATGACTTCCTTAAACAAATACAGGAGAATACAGTTAAAGAAAGAGCTAGAAGCCCTCAAAGAGGAAACAAAAAAATATATAGGAAAACACAACCAAACACGTGAAGAAACTGAACAAAACCATCCAGTACCTAAAAATGGAAATAATAAAGAAATCACAAAGGGAGACAATCCTAGAGATAGAATACTTCCTCAGAGTAAAAGGCTATTAAAAGAATCTCCAGGCAAATGGTTTCAAGAAACAAGCTGGTATAGCCATTCTAATATCCAATAAAATTGTTATTCAACCAAAAGTTATCAAAAAAGATAAGGAAGGACACTTCACCCTCATCAAACATAAAATCTACCAAGATAAACCCTCAATTTTTAACATCTATGCTCCAAATGCAAGGGCACCCTCTTCATAAAAAGTTTACTGAAGCTCAAAGCACACATTGTACCTCACATAATAACAGTGAGATACATCAACACCTCACACACATCAATGGACAGATCATGGAAACAGAAGCTAAACAGAGAAAAAAATAAAACTAACAGAAGTTATGAACCAAGTGGATCTAACAGATATCTATGGAACATTTCATCCTGCAACAAAACTACAAACCTTCTTCTCAGCACCTCAGCCCCCATTTATCCACTGCAGGATAACTGGTAAGTCTTGCCACAAGGAATGTTAAACAATTCTACCTGGTGTCAATATTATGTGCAATGACCATTGGAAATGATTTTTAAAAGTTTTCCTCTATCTATAATTTACCATTATGTGAAGGATGTATTGCTGGCAGATTCAGATAAAGGTATCTTACAAAAAATGTTTAATGCCGGAGGATCCAGCAATACCTCTCCTGGGCATATATCCAGAAGATGCCTCAACAGGTAAGAAGGACACATGCTCCACTATGTTCATAGCAGCCTTATTTATAATAGCCAGAAGCTGGAAAGAACCTAGATGCCCCTCAACAGAGGAATGGATACAGAAAATGTGGTACATCTACACAATGGAGTACTACTCAGCTATTAAAAAGAATGAATTTATGAAGTTCCTAGCCATTGGATGGACCTGGAGGGCATCATCCTGAGTGAGGTAACACATTCACAAAGAAACTCACACAATATGTATTCACTGATAAGTGGATATTAGCCCCAAACCTAGGATACCCAAGATATAAGATATAATTTGTTAAACATATGAAACTCAAGAAGAATGAAGACTGAAGTGTGGACACTATGCCCCTCCTTAGATTTGGGAACAAAACACCCATGGAAGGAGTTACAGAGCCAAAGTTTGGAGCTGAGATGAAAGGATGGACCATGTAGAGACTGCCATATCCAGGGATCCACCCCATAATCAGCATCCAAACGCTGACACCATTGCATACACTAGCAAGATTTTATTGAAAGGACCCAGATGTAGCTGTCTCTTGTGAGACTATGCCGGGGCCTAGCAAACACAGAAGTGGATGCTCACAGTCAGCTAATGGATGGATCATAGGGCTCCCAATGGAGGAGCTAGAGAAAGTAGCCAAGGAGCTAAAGGGATCTGCAACCCTATAGGTGGACTATATGAACTAACCAGTACCCCGGAGCTCTTGACTCTAGCTGCATATATATCAAAAGATGGCCTAGTCGGCCATCACTGGAAAGAGAGGCCCATTGGACTTGCAAACTTTATATGCCCCAGTACAGGGGAACACCAGGGCCAAAAAGGGGGAGTGGGTGGGCAGGGGAGTAGGGGTGGGTGGATATGGGGGACTTTTGGTATAGCATTGGAAATGTAAATGAGTTAAATACCTAATAAAAAATGGAAAAAAATGTTTAATGAAGTAAAGAGAATTTTGTCTTGTTTGGGATTACAAATTGCTGTTGAAATATACAACACAGAGGTTCTACTAATTATATAGGATATAAGATAGGTCTCCAAAAAATTAGAAATCTTTAATGATTTTTTTTAAAAAAATTGTTAGGAGATATTAATTGGCTGAGACCCATATCTGAATTTGGATTGACTACTCAAGACCTAAGTAATTTAATTACTGTAATATTTGTTTTTATCTTATGAGGTGATTTTGTCTTAAATAGTTCAGGAAATAAATGAGCTGAAGCTAAAAAGAATTGGGTCTGGTAGAAAAGAATAAAAGATGCATATATGAACCATTTGTTTGGAAAGCAGAATTGTATCTTATTTATTTTGCCTTCTACATACTTTACCCCAGGAATTATTATGAAGAAAGAAGTTAGTACCTTAGAATAGATAGTCTTAGCATGTAAACAGAATAAAAAATATCCAGAAAGGTTTTCTGATTTGATTGTGAAAGGGAGGATAATACTTCATCAATTAGCAGGAATAGACCCAGCAGAGATTGCAATGCCATATACTCGTGCTCAATAATTACCTCATTATGAGTAATCAGTGATGATTGGCAAAGTATTTGAAGTGACTTGGGGGAGGGGATTAACGTCAAATACCCCAAAGGCAAGCAACTTCAGTTGATCAAAAGAACTAATTGGATTCTTCCTCATATAGTAAGAGAAACATCAATGCCTAAAGATCCTCATTTAATCCAGATACCAATGAACCAGGAATTGCAGGTTATATGTCAGAAAGCATAAGTAAAATAATACAAAATCCACATACTTCAGTCCAGAAATCTGAACTATATACTATTCTCTTGGTTCTATTAGACTTTCCAGAACCTATTTATATAGTTACTAACTTTCAATATGCAGGGAGTTGTTTTGCAAATAGAAACTTCGAATCTGCTGAACTTTTCCCAGGTGATTCCTTTGTTATTTATACAACTACAAGTAATTCAAATAGAGAGCTCATCCATAATATCTATCCATCCATCTATCTATCTATCTATCTATCTTTCTATCTATCTATCTATCTATCTATCTATCTATCTATCTATCTATTTATCCATCTATCTCTATCTATATGTCTGTATCTCTATCAATCTATCTATCTATCTATCTATCTCTGTCTATGTGTCTATATCTCTATCTATCTATATCTATCAATCTATTTATCTATAGTGGTATAGCTGGGTCATAAGGTAGTAATATGTCCAATTTTCTGAGGAACCACTAGATTGATTTCCAGAGTGGTTTTACCAGTTTGTATTCCCATCAGTAATGTTTTCATCTTGCTCCAAATCCTCATCAGCCCTTTTGGCCAAGTGACTTTTTGATCTTATACATTCTGACTTGTGTGAGATGGAATCTCAGGGATGTTTTGGTTTGCATTTCCTTGATGACTAATGATGTTGAACATTTCTTTAGGTGCTTCTCAGCCATTCAGTACTCCTTAGTTAAGAAAACTTTGTATAGCTCTGTACCCCATTTTTTAAAAGGGTTATTTGATTCTCTGGAGTCTAATTTATTATGTTCTTTGTATATATTGGATATTAAGGCACTACCAGATAGAGGATTGCTAAGGATATTTTCCCAATATGTTGGTTGCCCTTTTGTTTTATTGACAGTTTCTTTTGCCTTACAGATGCTTTGCAGTTTTATGAGGTCCCATTTTTCAATTTTTGATCTTAGAGAATAGGCTATTTATGTTCTGTTAAGGAAAATTTCCCCTGTGTCCATGTGCTCCAGGATCACCTGGAGTACTTATCCCTATTACATTAAGGAAGTGTTTTCCTCTGAAGTAAGTCAGGAAATGTGATGCTTTTGAGGAAAAGGTAATCTTTCTATTCAACAGAATTCAAAAAGCTTCCTTCTAAATTGGTAAAGATTTAATTTAATGGGGGAGTGTAGTATTTTGTGTTCTCATTCTAATTGTGTTACCCAAAAAACATGTTTGGAATATTCAGCACATATACTAAAGGAAGCCTGACCCAGTTGGTTCTGATTAGGAAATAAAGTTGCCAACAGCCAGTGGAAGAGCAGGGAAACAAGGGAAGAATTTTTTCTTTATGTTGCCTGTCCCATTCAGTTTATTTGTAAGCACATGTAAAAACTGCAAGGGATAAATTTTAAGTAGTAATTGCAGACAGATTAGATATACACTAGACTTATCCACTGAGACTTGCAAACCAAGCAAGGCCGGGGCAGATGTCTTACATCTCTAAGAGATCACAGAATGTGAGCCAAGAGTTCTGTACCTAGAAAAACTTTCAATCACCATAGTTGATATCATCCTGAAAATACCATCCTGACTGAGGTAACCCAGACTCAAAAGAACATGCATGGTATGTACTCACTGAGAAGTGGATAAAGTACAAGAAATGCACACTATTATTTCACAGACACAAAGATGCCCAATAATAAGGAAAGCCCAAGGGTTGAATCTTCCTCAGAAGGGGAAATAAAATAGATATCAGAGGCAGGTAGTGGGTGTAAACTGTTTAGGAGAGGGGATGGGGAAGGAAGTTAAATGTAAAGATAGCAATAGAGAAGGTAAATTCACAGTGGACTGTAGTGGGGGGAAATCTAGGATATTTCAGAAACCTGGGATGGGGTAGGCTCCACTGCTATAAGGTGACTTTAGGGGAAACTTCTAACAGTGTTGATATGGATCCTGAAATGATAATTTCCTCTAGCTAGGTATTACTCACAGTGGAGTAATAAAAACAGCAACCCATCCACAAAAATTTGAACATAAAATATACCCGGCTTACATTATGGTCAGGGACAAAGGTAGAGCAAGAATGGAGGGAATGCCCAACCTATAACTGCCCCAAATTGAGACCCATCCCCTGAGCAAGATCCAATCTCTGACACAATTACTAATGCTCTGTTTCTTGCAGACAGGAGCCTACTATAACTGTCTCCTGAGAGCCTGCACCCAGCAGCCAATAGAAACAGATGTAGAGATTCACAACCAAATATTGCAAGGAGCTTGAGAAGTCTTGTGGAAGAGTGGGAGAAATGATTGTAAGCCCCAAGGGGATAGGGACTCCACAGGAAGACCAAAATAGTCAATTTACCTGGAGCCTTGGGACTCTCAGAGCCTGAACCAACAACAAAAGAGCAAACATGAACACAACTGGACCAAGTCCCTTTGTATATATGTAGCAGGTATGCAAACAAGTAAAATGATGAAATTATTAAAATATTAATGCAATAAGATAAAATTTAATACAGCATAAATGAATAGAAAATAAAACCATTCAAAATATCATTTCAAAGTTCTAAGAAAAATAATATTTTGGTAGATTAAAGTCACAAAAGAATGTTACAAAGATAAACCTCATGGAGTTTGGGCATTTTGGAAGACTCTATTCCTTTGTCAAACCGTATTTATTTCCTGAGTTGCAGAAATAAAAACATAAAAAAATCAATAAAAAATAATAATGTAAGAATAAATCCAATGCCCCTGAACAACAAACTATATTAACTATTTTCCTTCCAATTAACTAACAAAATACAGAAGCTGGATCTAAGCCTCTCAGCACAAAGGTAGTAGATGTACAGCTTGGTATTTACGAGCTTCCTGAAGAACTAGATTTGGCTTATCCCAAAAGAAAGAACAAATTGAAAATTCTTTGGGAATAACAAAAAAGCTAGGATAGTGAAAACTATTCTCAACTATAAAAGAAATTCTGGTGGAACCACCTTTCCTGACCTCAACTTGTATTACAGAGCAATTGTAATAATAAAAAACAAAAACAAAAACAACAAAAAAAACCTGCATGGTATTGGCACAGAGACAGGAATGTAGATCAGTGGAATGGGATTCAAGAACCAGAAATGAATCAACTCACATATAATCACATATGCTTTGACAAAAGTGCGAAAAATAATCCAGTAGAAAAAAGACAGCATTCTCAACAGATTGTGCTGGTTCAACTAGAAGTTAGCTTGTAGAAAAATGCAAATCGATCCATTCTTATCTCCTTGTACAAAGCTCAATTTCAAATAGGTCAAGGACCTCCTCATAAAACCAGATACATTGTAACTAATAAGAAAAAAAAATGGAAAAGTTCTTTGGGCACATGGACTCAGGGGACAAATTACTGAACAAGTGTTAACAAATGGGACCTCATAAAATTGCAAAGCTTTTGTAAGGCAAAGGACACTGTCAGTAGGACAAAATGGAAACCAACAGACATTTTAACAATCCTACATCCAATGGAGGGCTAGTATCCAATGTATAAAAAGAACTCAAGAAGTTAGATGTCAGAGAAACAAATGACCCTATTAAAAATGGGGTACAGAGCTAAAGAAAGAATTCTCACCTAAGGAATATCAAGTGGCTGAATAGCACCTAAAGAAATGTTCAACATGCTTAGTCATCAAGGAAATGGAAATCAAAACAACCCTTAGATTCCACCTCACAACACTCAATATGGCTAAGTCCAAAAACTCAGGTGAAATCAGATGCTGGCGAGGTTGTGGACGAAGAGGAACACTCCTCCATTGCAAGTGGGATTTCAAGCTGGTACAACCACTCTGGGAATCAGTTTGGTGGGTCCTAAGAAAATTGGACATAGTATTACCTGAGGACCTAGCTATTCCACTCCTGGGCATAAACCCAGAAGATGCTCCAATATGTAATAAGAACACATGCTCCACTGTGTTCACAGCAGTCTTATTTATAATTGACATAAACTGCAAAGAACACAGATGTACTATAAGAGAGGAATGAATACAGAAATTGGGGTATATTTACACAATAGTGTACTTCTCGGCTATTAAAAATGAATTTATTAAAATCTTTGGCAAATGGATGGATCTGGAGGATAACATCTTGAGGGAGGTAACAAATCCAAAACAAATGATATGCACTCACTGATAAGTGGACATTAGCCCAGAAGCTCAGAATGCTCATGAAAAAATTCACAGAACACATAGTTATAAATGAAAATGAAGAATTTCAACTTAAAGGTCAACCAGATATCTTCAACAAAATATATAAGAAAACTTCCCATACCTAAAGAAAGAGATGGCCACAACCATACAAGAAGACTACAGAACTCAAAATAGACTGGACCAGAAAAGAAATTCCTAATGACACATAATAATCAGAACAACAAATGCACTAAATAAAGAAAGAAAATTAAAAGCAGTAAGGGAAAATGGTGAAGTAACATATAGAGGTAGGCCTATAAGAATTAATCCAGATTTCTCACCAGAGAATATGAAAGCCAGAAGATACTGGACAGATGTTATGCAGACACTAAGAGAATACAAATGTCAGCCTAGGCTACTATACCCAGAAAAACTCTCAATTACCACAGATGGAGAAAACAAAGTATTCCATAACAAAAATAAATTCACAAAACATCTTTCCATGTATCTAGCCGTGCAAAGGATAATAATGGGGAAACACCAACACAAGGATGAAAACTACACCCTAGAAAAAGCAAGAAAGTAATCCTTCACCAAACCTAATAGAATACAGCCACAAGAAGAGAATCCTAACTTTAACATCGATAATAACAGGAAGCAACAATTACTTTTCTGTAATTTCTCTTAACATCAATGGACTTACTTTCTCCATAAAAAAACATAGATTAATAGACTGGATATACAAACAGGACACAACATTTTGCTGCTTGCAAGAAACCCAGCTCAGGGACCAGGACAGACACTACCTCAGAATGAAAGGCTGGAAAACTCTTTTATATGCAAATGATCCAATGAAAAATGCTGGAGAAGCCATTCTAATATTGAAAAATATGACTTTCAACCAAAAGTTATTAAAAAAAAAAAAAACAGAAGGAGTGGCACTTCATACCCATCAAAGGTAAAATCTTGAAGAGGAACTATCAATTCTGAATATCTATGCTCCAAATGCAAGGGCACCCACATTCATAAAAGAAACTTTAGTAAAGCTCAAAACACACATTGCACTGCACACAATAATAGTGGAAGACTTCAACACTCCTCTTTCATTAATGGACAGATTCTGGAAACAAAAACTCAACAGAGACCCAGTGAAACTAACAGAAGTTTGGAAACCAATGGATTTAGTTGATCTCACAAGCGCTATTGTCTCGCCAGCAAGAACATACGTGTGTGAAACCGGATCCTTCTGCAGCAATTTTATTACACCAGTTTCAAAATGAAGAGGAAGACCGCAAGCACCAAAAAGTCACTGCTTATATACACCTTAGTGTGGCATTTTCACACCTGATTGGCTGCTCTCATAGGGCCTCATCACCACGCCCCAGGATGGGCCGTGACTTGGCATGAAAATACTCTCGCACATGCCATGCAGGCACAGCAGAAACTGCTTCCCACGTCTCCCCCTTTTGGTTTTATTAAAATGAGGCTGGTCTAGGCCTCTGCAGTTACGTTCATCTGCTGTGGCCCCTTTTTTAGGTTGTTCCTCTAATGTCACAGCCTTACCTACACACCTGCACAGCTCTCCTGACTGCTTGTGGCAGGTGCATCAAAAGGCCAGGATGTTGATTAATCTATGGCCAGATTTTGATTGCTTCAAAGAAGGCTCATGGATGAAGGTAGAGGTCTGATCCCCAGTGTGCAAGCATAGGGTCCCTACACAAAACCATCCCTTGGGCTCATCACCCAGAGAGGTCTTGGCCAGCTCCTGTGTTGTTTTTTCCTGGGGGAAGGAAACTAGGACACTGAACCTTCATGCAATCAGACGTGCCTTCCACAGGATGCCAACAGCAAGCTATCCTCTCTGCAGTGCTTAGCCTCACAACCCATGGCATAACGCAGCATTATAGGTTGTTCTGTGCACGAGGAAAGTTGCCCATCTCTGGATACTACAGTGCTGTGTGACAATAACTGCTAGATGGCCTAGGGTGAACTCTACGAGCAAGGCCAGCCAGGTTTTAAGGAAAAATTTTAGTGGAGAAATCATGATCACCCTGTCATGTGCAATGAGGAAACCTCAGCGATGTGCAAGGGCTGATCAATGATCATTGAGTCTCTCTCATCCCAGTGCAATGGATCCGCAGATCCATGGGGTGAAAAAGCAGAGAACTCAGACGCCGAACTAATTTCAGGGGAGGCCCCTTTTCAATGGCCACAAGTGCTTGAGTGATAACGACCTTGTCACATTTCTCTTGAGATCTGAGTTTGCAAACCAACCATAGCATAAACACTATCCCACAACATAAGGCTGCGCCAAACAATATAGTCCCCTCCCACTCCTTAAAATAATAAAATACAGAGACAAGCCAAGAGGTAAAATCTCCAAGCGTCACTGTTTCCACTCTGGTCCCATTGAGGTTCAGGATCTGTATCTGCAGCCGCGTCTGCAACCTTTCCAGCTCCTGTGACCAGTACCCATTCAGGTGATTCGATAGGTCTGTACTCTTAATAAAAGAATCATTGATATACCTAATGGGAGTAATGCTCAATTAAAGATAATCTACTCTTATACACTCGGGGCTCTTGAGGAGTTTGTCGTGCATAAGGCACATCAAAAAATATTTCTTTGCAAAAAACAAAGGCAAGGTGAAAGAATTGGAATGTACAGATAAATGTACTGGCCATGATCTTACTATGGCCCACAGAGGTATACTTATCCTGGTCTCAATCATCAGGAGCAAGAGGCTCATCTTGGGGTTCATCTTGCTCTTTCACAGTCCTTGTCATTCGCGTCAGGACCCAAAGTGAATTTTCTTCACCCTATAGAAAAACACAAATAGCTCCCCGGGATCTGATTAAAATAGGATCCGGGCCATACCATTTATTATCAAGGACACTTTTCCATTTGACCATTTCCTTTGGTCTATCGGGCTCCGAACTATGATGATCAGCCACAGAGTGACCATGTTCATCAAGATTTAAAAAAATTAATAGTAAAGAGTGCCATGAAAACAGCTACTCTGGTAATGGAAATATCACGTCTTCCACAATTCCCCTTCTTTGTTTTATTAAATAAGCATGTATAGGCCGATGAGCACGTTCCCCAATGCCTTGTCCTTGTGGATTGTAAGGAAGGCCAGTCAGATGTGAAACATTCACTTGATGGCAAAATTGTTGAAACTTATTAGAAACATAAGCTGGCCCGTTGTCAATTTTTTGAATTTTAGGTTTACCCCAAGCACTCCATGCCTCTAGGCAGTGCTGTATTACATGTGAAGCTTTTTCACCTGTCAAAGTTGTGGCAAACATGATGCCTGAACAAGTATCAATTGACATATGTAAGTATTGACTTCTTCCAAAAGAAGGGATATGTGTGACATCCATTTGCCAGACATGTAATGGTCTTATACCATGTGGGGTTATTCCCACATGAGGAGTAGGCAAAAATCCACAGCAATTTTGGCATTGAATGACAATTTCCCTACCTTCCTTTCTAGTCAAATTAAATCGGTGGCGTAAAGTTTCAGCCGTCACATGAAAGCACTTATGAAATTCTGTTGCTGTTTCTAACTGTGAAGACAATGCTGCGACTATAAGCTTTGTTGCTTTATCAGCCAAATCATTTCCATTGGACATTGGACCTGGGAGGCCCGAATGTGCCCTAATATGGGTTCTGTAGACAGGATGTCTTCTATTAATTACGTCAGACTGTATTTGTTGGAAAAAGTTAGCAACTCTGCTAGAGGATATTACTAATACTGCTGCTTCAAGAATATTAACTGCATTCACCACATAAGCAGAATCAGACACAATAGTAAGAGGTCCTTGTATAATCTTTGTCAGATGTCCTCCTGCCCCTCCTTTCCATGAAAGTGCTTTCCATGACTTAATGGCAGCAGCTGAAACCTGAGCTTATGCTTTGTCTGATTAGCTGCATATGGTCCCTGACCTGTCTGCAGATCAAACATCCAATTTCTCTGATCACCTTCAAATGCAGCATTAGCCCTTGCTTACATTTGAGAGATGTCATACCATAAGACTTTCCATTCTAAATACTGCCCCATATTAGTGAGCACAGCCTTTGCCACCATTTGCCAGTCTCCGGGAGTCATGGCCAAAGTAGCAAGTCTTTCAACTTGAGACAAAGTAAAATTGGCAGTATTTCCATAATTATGGACCGACTCAGCAAGTTCTTTGATCTGTATGTGCTCCACAGACACCTGAACTTGTCCTGCATCCGCTGCCTCAAAGATAGGAAACATCTGTTGTAATTTTTGCCGCTCATCTCGAGGGATAAAAGAATCTGAGTAGAAATTTTCTGCATAAGGTCGAGGGGCGCTAGGGCCCGGAGACTGAACCATGCCCTGACTTAAACCACCATTTCCTTTTAACTTCCTCCTTTGCTTGCTATTTCTACCCTCATCAGGGTGGTATCTTTCTTCCCCATAGTGGGCTGCTTCTTCCTCTAAGTCTTCTTCCTCTGAGGAACTAAGTTCTTCACTTGAACTTGAGCTCTCAAGTCCTAAACCCTCAATTTCTTTTAACGAGTAAAGGTTCTTCCTCGCGGGGGACCCTTCCCCTACTTTTTTCTCTTTTCCCCTTTATCTTTCCTCATCTTTCTCTCTCCATTCTCCTTTTTCTCTCCCAGGGCGTCCTTACCCTTTTCTCTTTCTTCCTCGGATCCAGAATCCTTGGAAGTGTCTTGTTTCTTAAGTATACCTTTTTTTTTCTTTGAGTTCCCAATCTTTTACCTCACTTTGTTTCTGACGTGCTGTCTTGAACCTCCTCCAGCACTCCCTGTCCTGCTTTCACTATAAGGAAAAGGATAAGTGCGGCAAAAACAATTACAAAGGCTCCCATTGCCCCTTCTAATTATAGAGAAAGACCAGAACCAAACATGCCACTCAGAAATTAAAAAAAAAAAAAAAAAAAACAACCTGACTGCAGTTCTGAATCCTCCCCACAAAAGGAGGGCCTCCTCAGTGCTGGCGAGAGTAAGGCAGTTCCGGGTTTCGGCACGAATTCTCACACAGGCTATTGTCTCACCAGCAAGAACACACACGTGAGAAAACGGATCCTACTGCAGCAAATTTATTACACCACTTTCAACATGAAGAGGAAGACCCCAAGCACCAAAAAGGCGCTGCTTATATACACCTTAGTGTGGCGTGTCCACACCTGATTGGCTGCTCTCCCAGAGCCTCATCACCATGCCCCGGGATGGGCCATGACTTGGCACGAAAACATTCTCGCACATGCGCACATTGCTTGTTTACCAATTAGGCCATGCAGGCACAGCAGAAACTGCTTCCCACAAGTTGATATCTATAGAATATTTTATCCTAAAACAAAAGGATATCCCTTCTTTTCAGCACCTCATGAGACCTTCTCCAAATTTGACCATAAAATCATTCACAAACATGCCTCAACAGATATAAAAATATTGAAAAAATCCCATGCATCCTATTAGATCACCACAGACTAAGGCTAATCTTCAATAACAGTATAAATAATAGAAACCCCACATACATGTGGAAGATGAACAACAACAACCTACTCAATGATAACTAGGTCAAGGAAGAAATAAAGAAAGAAAAATTAAAGACTTTTTAGCGTTCAATGAAAATGAAGCCACAACATACCCAAACTTATGGGACACAATGAAAGCAGTGTTAAGAGGAGAACTCACAGCTTTGAATGCCTCTAAAAAGAAACTGGAGAGAGGATACAGGAGCAGCTTGACAGCATAACTAAAAGCTCTAGAACAAAAGGAAGCAAATTCACTCAAGAGGTGTAGAAGGCAGGAAATAATCAAACTCATGGCTGAATTCAACCAAGTGGAAACAAAAAGATGTATACAAAGAATCAACCAAACTTGGAGTTGGCGGTTTGAGAAAATCAACAAGATAGATAAACTCTTAGCCAGACAAACTACTGGGCACCAGGACAGTATCCAAATTAACAAAAACAAAAATGAAAAGGGAGATATACCAACAGAATCTTAGGCAATCCAAAAAATCATCAGATCCTACTACATGAGCCTATACTCAACAAAACTGGAAAATCTGGATGAATTGGATAATTATCTAGACAGCTATCAGGTACCAAATTAAATTCAGGATTAGATAAACCCTGTAAATATTCCCATAACCCCTAAAGAGATAGAAGCAGTCATTAATAGTCTTCCAAACAAAAACAGCCCAGAATCTGATGGGTTTAGTACAGAATTCTATGAGATCTTCTGATGGAAGCTGGCCTGCGGCTCACAAGAAAAGAGATACACCTGGGAGGCAAGTCAGGGCTGAAAAGAGAGGGGAAACTAGGCCGTCAAGAGAAAGAATGGAGCTCAGTCAATTTCCTGATCAAAGCTCAAATGTTTAATGGCAAATGTGCTTATAAAGTGGGAGGGGTGAGTCCCATTCCTGCCAATACTTCCTTGGAGCCTGGAACAAGCTGCAGGTGATGAGTTGCAGGATAGGGTGTCATCTCTAGAATAGTTCAGTTTTCTCACAGTAGGTAGCAGTATCATGAAGGGGAACAGCTGCAGTGGCTGAACAATACAGTGAACTAGGGAGGATAGCTCCACCCTAGGTAATATCCTTGGTGGCAGCAAGGTCAAGTTCTGACTCAGCCTGCTATAGGCTAGGGAGGTTACAATCTTCAAAGAATGTGGGGAGCCGCACTCACATTTGCCATTACAAGATGGCGCAGACAGCTGTGTTCTAAGTAGTAAATAATCTGCACATGTGCAGTGGCAGTTTTCCCGCCATGTGCTCTGCCTTTCTCGTGATGACAATTGGGCCGATGGGCTGCAGCCAATCAGGGAGTGACAAGTCCTAGGCAGAGGATAATTCTCCTTAAAAGGGACGGGGTTCTGGCACTCCCTCTCTTTGTCTCTTTCTCTTCGTCTTTTCCTCTGCTCTCTTCCTCTGCTCTCTGCCCCTCTCTCTTCATCTCTCTGCATCTCACTCTCTCTTCCTCTCTGCCTCTTTCTGCCGCACTCTTCCTCTCTTGCTCCTGAGTAAGCAATAAAGCTTTGCTGCAGAAGATTCTGGCTTGTTGCTTCTTTCCTGGCCGGTCGCGAACTCGCGTAAGAAAAGAAGACCTAGTACCAATACTCTTCAAAATATTGTGTGAAATCAAAAGATAAAGAACATTATTCAATTTGTTGTATGAAGCCAGAATTACAATTATACTCAAACCATACAAAGACCCATTGAAGAAAGGCAACTTCAGACCCATTTCCCTTATGAATATCGATGCAAAAATACTCACTAAAATTCTTGCAACCTGAATCCAAGAATACAACTAAAATATCATCCATCATGATTAAGTAGGCTTCATCCCTGTGATGCAGGGATGGTTTAATATACGGAAATCCATCAACTTAACTTACTATAGAAACAAACTAAAGACAAAAACCACATGATCATCTCCTTAGATGAAGACAAACATTTGAAAAAAAAACTACACACATTCATTTTAAAAGTCAAGGAAAGATCAGGGATTCAAGGCCCAAACCTAAACATAATAAAAGCAAGGGACAGCAGAGAGAGAGCCAGCATCAAACTAAATGGTGAGAAACTCAAAGCAATCCCACTAAAATCAGGGTCTAGACAAGGCTGCCCACTTTCTCCCTACCTATTCAATATAGTACTTGAATTCCTAGCCAGAGCAATTCGACAACAAAAGGAGATCAAGGGGATACAAATTGGAAAAGATGAAGTCAAAATATCACTACTTGCAGATGATATGATAATATATATAAGTGACCCTAAATATTTCACCAAAGAACTTCTAATCCTGATAAACAGCTTCAGTGAAGGAGATGTATATAAAATTAACTCAAACATATCAGTGGCCTTTCTCTACAAAAAGAATAACCAGGATAAGAAAGAAATTAGGGAAACAATACCCTTCAAAATAGTCAAAAATAATAAATACCTAAGTGAGATTCTAAGGAAGTGAAAAATCTGTATGAAAAAAACTTCTAGTCTCTGAAGAAAAAAATTGAAGAACTCAGAAGATGGAAAGATCTCCCCTGCGCATGGATTGGCAGGATTAGTATAATAAAAATGTATATTTGCCGAAAGCAATCTACAGATTCAATGTAATGCCTATCAAAATTCCAATTCGATATTTCAATGAGTTACAAAAGGCAATTTGAAAATTCATCTGGAATACCAAAGAAACAGTAAGATAGCAAAAACTATTCCAACAATAAAAGGTCTAGAACTGCATGGTACTGGTACAGCAACAGACAGGTAGATCAATGGTATAGAATTGAAGACTCAGAAATGAACCCACACACCTATGGTCACTTGATCTTTGACAAGGGAGCTAAAACCATGCAGTGGAAAAAAGACAGCATTTTCAACAAATGGTTCTTGCACAATTGGCAGTTATCATGTCGAAGAATGAGAACTGATCCATTCTTATCTCCTTGTACAAAGCTCAAGTCTAAATGGATCAATGACCTCCACATACAAGCAGAGACACTGAAATTTATAGAAGGAGAAAGTGTTGAAAAGCCTCAAAGATATGGGCACAGCGGAAAACTTCCTTAACTGAACAGCAATGGCTTGTGCTTAAGATCTAGAATCAAAAATGGGACCAGATAAAATTGCAAGGCTTCTGTACGGCAAAAGATACTGTCAATAGAGAAAAAAGGCCACCAACATATTGGGAAAGGATTTTTCCCAGTCCTAAATCAGATTGTGGAACTAATATCCAATATAAACAAAAATCTCAAGAAGATGGACTCCAGAAATTCAAATAACCCATTAAAAATGTGGTACAGAGCAATACCTCTCCTGGGCATATATCCAGAAGATGCCCCAACAGGTAAGAAGGACACATGCTCCACTATGTTCATAGCAGCCTTATTTATAATAGCCAGAAGCTGGAAAGAACCTAGATGCCCCTCAACAGAGGAATGGATACAGAAAATGTGGTACATCTACACAATGGAGTACTACTCAGCTATTAAAAAGAATGAATTTATGAAATTCCTAGCCAAATGGATGGACCTGGAGGGCATCATCCTGAGTGAGGTAACACATTCACAAAGAAACTCACACAATATGTATTCACTGATAAGTGGATATTAGCCCCAAACCTAGGATACCCAAGATATAAGATATAATTTGCTAAACACATGAAACTCAAGAAGAATGAAGACTGAAGTGTGGACACTATGCCCCTCCTTAGATTTGGGAACAAAACACCCATGGAAGGAGTTACAGAGCCAAAGTTTGGAGCTGAGATGAAAGGATGGACCATGTAGAGACTGCCATATCCAGGGATCCACCCCATAATCAGCATCCAAACGCTGACACCATTGCATACACTAGCAAGATTTTATTGAAAGGACCCAGATGTAGCTGTCTCTTGTGAGACTATGCCGGGGCCTAGCAAACACAGAAGTGGATGCTCACAGTCAGCTAATGGATGGATCATAGGGCTCCCAATGGAGGAGCTAGAGAAAGTAGCCAAGGAGCTAAAGGGATCTGCAACCCTATAGGTGGAACAACATTATGAACTAACCAGTACCCCGGAGCTCTTGACTCTAGCTGCATATATATCAAAAGATGGCCTAGTCGGCCATCACTGGGAAGAGAGGCCCATTGGACTTGCAAACTTTATATGCCCCAGTACAGGGGAACACCAGGGCCAAAAAGGGGGAGTGGGTGGGCAGGGGAGTGGGGGTGGGTGGATATGGGGGACTTTTGGTATAGCATTGGAAATGTAAATGAGTTAAATACCTAATAAAAAATGGAAAAAAAAACCTTAAAAAAAATGTGGTACAGAACTAAAAAAGGATTCTCGACTGAGGAATACCAAAGGGCTGAAAAGCACTTGAAAAAATGTTCAACATCCTTCACCATGCACTAGTATTTTCATGGCAGCCTTATTTATAATGGCCAGAATCTGGAAAGAACCCAGATGCCCCTCAACAGAGGACTGGATATAGAAAATGTGGTACATTTGAACAATGGAGTACTAATCAGCTATTAAAACAATGGATTTATGAAGTTCTTAGGCAAATAGATGTATCTGGAAAATTTCACCCTGAGAGAGATAATCCAATCACAAAGAAGTCACTTGAAATGAACTCACTGGTAAGTGGACATTAACCCAGAAATTTAGAATACCCAAGATACAATTTGCAAAACACAAGAAAATCAAGAAGGAAAATCAATATGTGGATACTTCATGCGTCCTTAGAATAGGGAACAAAATACCCATGGAAAGAGTTACAGAGATAAAGTTGGGAAATAAGGTGAAAGGATGGACCATCCAGAGACTACACCACCGAGGTATTCATCCCATAATTCGCCACCAAATGCAGACACTACTGACCATGCCAGCAGGATTTTGCTGAAAGGACCCTTATATAGCTGTCTCATGTGAGGAAATGCCAGTGCCTGTCAAATAAAAAGTGGATGCTCACAGTCAGCTATTGCATGGAACACAGGGCCCCCAATGGAGGAGCTAGAGAAAGCATCCAAGGAGCAGAAGGGGTCTGCAACCCTATAGGTGGAACAACAATATGAACTAATCAGTACCATCAGAGCTTGTGTCTCTAGTTTTTTATGTAGCAGAAGATGGCCCAATCGGCCAACTATGGGAAGAGAGGCTCCTATGTTTGCAAACTTTATTTGCTGCAGTACAGGGAAATGCCAGGGACAAAAAGTGGGAGTGGATGGGTAGGGGAGCAGGACAGGATTAGGGGGAAGGTATAGGGGACTTTCAGGATCGCATTTGAAATGCAAATGAAGAAAATATCTAGTAGAAAATTCTGAAAAAAATAAACAAAGAACAAAGAAACAAAATGAAAAGGAATACCCCTCACAAGAAAACTGGACAAGTTATGACATAGGACAAAAGGGGTAAAAGAGAAATATGCAAATTAAAAAATATATCATTATGTGTGTTTGTTTGTGTATGTGTGTGTGTCTGTGTGTGTGTGTGTGTGTGTGTGTGTGTGTATGTGTGTTGGGTTAACATAAATTTAAACACACCACATGTATGTCCTGTACCTGAAGAGGCCAGAGGAGTGCAAATAAGTGCAAAAAACAGTGGTTGGAAAAATGACTCAGCTGTTAAAAGCACCTGTTCTATGCAGGTGACCAGGCACAAAGCATCCACATAGTGGCTCACAATTTATGCACAGCTAAAGTTTCAGAAAATCAGTGCACACTTCCAGCCTCTGTAGGCAACAGAGTAATAAGTGAGAGAGAGGGCCTGCAGGGCCTAGCACACTCTTGTAATCAAGCTCAGTACCAGGAAGGTGGAGACAGGATGGTATCAGAATTATAGGGGATCTGGATGCTCCATTCTGATCGCTTAGGACAGAATATCCACGTGTGGTGTGCTTATGTACATGCCGAAAAAGTCCACACACATTAAATGTTATGAACATAAATAAATAGAAAACAAAATTGCATACAAGAGCCTCTACAGTTGAAATAAAGTAGTGCCATTTGCAGTGTTTCATATGTTTCACATGTATTCAAGTTTGTTCAAGTTTTTCAAGTCTGTAAGGGCTTATACATGTAGAAATTGTCTTAAAGCCAGTAGTAACTCATTCCCACCTCCTGAAAACTCCCTTAGAAGTGATGGTTGCTGGTACTCCATGTACGCATGTGCAGGGTATATTCAGCCAATCAGCGCAGTCCCTGGGTGAGACCTATTTTCTCCAGCTGGCATCACAAAGGGTCCTCAGAATCCTCTGTCCGGGCATCGTTGCTGACAACGGTTTTTTTACCATTGAGGAGCTGAGCGTGGAAGGGTGCAGTTGTGAAGGTGTTCACCTCTGAGATAACCTGTAAGTGATAATCGGCTCTGGTCAGGGTTGTTGGACAGTTAATCAAGGTGTGACAGGGCATCTCAGGCCCAGGAGGCCACTCTGTGGGGAAAAGCCTCCTCATCGCCATTTCTATGGCTTCTGAGGGTAAAATGAAGGTGGACTACTGTATTCATGGCAGAGGATTGAACAGCCCAGGGCCTTAGAGAATTGTGAACCCTAGGAGGACACAATCTTGGGTCCCCGGGATAGGATCAGAGAGCTGGCTGCAGGACTGGCGGTCAAGGGAGCAGGGAGCCATTGGGTGAGGAGCCTTGGCACTTGTCCTGTGTGCTGTCCTAGAACCGTTAGAAACACACTGAGGATTCCTCCCTCTTCGTTGTTTTCTCTATGGTGTGTTCCTTTGGTACAGACTGTATGGAAATTGCAGACAGGGAAGTGGCATAGGAAGAATGAAAGTAAAGAAGAAGAGGAGACATTGAAAGAGTTCAATAAGTAATCTGGGATGGATTCAGACCAAAGATTCTCCTATTTCAATCGCCCATGTATTGGGATTAAAGACTTGGACCACCAAGTTCAGCTTTTTCTCTCAATTTTAGTTCCGTAGGATGGGATCTTCCTTTGTAGCTCAGGCTGGCCTGGCTTGGGCTGGCTTTGAACTTGCAATCTATAGATGTTTGAAATCCTGGGCTTCCCCCAATCCCAAATTTCTCCAATATAAGAATTTTCTGTGTGGGTGGCAGTGGTGAGTGTTTGTTGTAGACTGAGCATTGGGGTTTCTTGACATGGATATATAATTACCATGTTCATTATCTTTCTGCATAGTACTGTGATTTTACTTTAATACTGAGATACACTGAGAAACAGAATTGGTGATGTATTGTTTAAAAAGAATCTTTGGGGGATAGTATCAAAATTCAGATGCCTCAAAGGTTACATGCAAACACGTTTTGCTCATTGTTTTGGTGGGAAGGGGAGGACTCACATATTAAAGGCTAGCCTGTTTTTGCCTTTTTAAAACTGAGAAATGGCAGATTGTTAACTTTGGTTCTAAAGGAGGTTTTTAAATAACTAAGTTAAGTAAGTTAAAGAAGATTTTAAAACAAATTTGCGAGGGAGAAGGACATGATAAATGGGATACATGGAGGAAACCGAAAGGGGAAGCACACACACACACACACACACACACACACACACATATATATATATATAAATATACATTCATACATATAAATATATATATACATATATACACACACACACATATATATATATGTCACCATATTGAATATATATACGTATATATATGTCACCATATGGAATATGTATACAAAATGCTCTGATAAAGACAAATTATTAAAAATATAACTGTTATAAAACAAAAGAAACAATCTTTCATTGAGCTAAGATAATTATTTGACCTTTTGACATGTTTAACTATTAAAATGATACCTTTGGATTCAGATAACTAATTTTTTTCTTTTTTCCTTTTTATTTTATTTTTTTAACTAAGAAGACATCTGAGTGCTTAAAAGAAAAATGGCTCTTAAGAAACTGTGGGCGATACCAAAGGACGGTTACTTATTACTTCTTGACTATGATGATGAAGACGATGACATAAATTTTTTGGAGGACGCTCATTCTGAAGGTCTAGTATATCCAGTGTTGGGTATTGTGTCCTGCAGATATTTAGACTTTAAGTTAGTCACCTGAAATTGAAGAATTCTTTGCTAAGAGTTTTCATATACTTCCTTTCTAATTTTACCTATATCTATATATTCCTATACCTGAGTTTTAGCAGCACATATACTTACTCTTAGCGCTGTAGTCACAATATGTTTAGAAACAATAACTAGCTATGATTTTACCCCAGGAAAAGACCTGATGTTTTTCCTATATGTTAGCAGAAAGGGTGTTTATTTTATAAAACCTGCAAATAAATTATTTCATTCCTTTTTTTCTATCATATATTTTCTTTATTTACATTTCAAATATTATTCCCTTTTCTATTTTCCCTTTGAAAATCCCCTCTCCTCTCCCCTCTCCCCCTGCTCTCCGCCATACCCACTCACACTTCCTGGCCTAGGCATTCCCTAATTCTGGGGCATAGGACATTTACAGGACCAAGGGTCTCTTTTCCCATTGATAACTGACTAGGCCATCCTCTCCTACATAGGCAAGTGGTATGGTAAGTCCCACCATCTGTTTTATTTGATTGGAGATATATTCCCATGGAACTCTGGGGGTACTGGTCAGTTCATATTGTTGTTCCTCCTATGGGGCTGCAAATCCCTCATGTTCCTTGGGTACTTTCTCTAGGTCCATCATTGGGGACACTGTGCTCAGTCCAATGGATGTCTGTGATCATCCACTTCTGTATTTGTCAGGCACTGGCAGAGCCTCTCAGGAGACAGCTATATCAGTCTCCTGTCCACACGCTCTTGTTGGCATCTTCAATAGTGTCTGGCTTTGGTGTTGGTTTATGGGATTGATCCCCTAGTGAGCCAGTCTCTGGATTCCTTCAGTCTCAGCTCAAATCTTTGTCTCTGTAACTCCTGCCATTGGTATTTTCCCCATTTTAAGAAGGAAAAATATATCCATACTTTGGTCTTCTTTCTTCTTGAGTTTCATGGGTTTTGAAGATTGTATCTTGGTTATTCTGAGCTTCTGGGATAATATCCACATAGCAGTGAGTGCATATCATGTGTGTTCTTTTGTGATTGGGTTATCTCACTTAGGAAGATATCATCCAGATGCATTCATTTGTCTAAGAATTTCATGAATTCATTATTTTTAATGGCTATGCAGTAATTCATTATGTAAATGTACCATATTTTCTGTATCCCTTCCTCTGAAGAGGGACATCTGGGTTCTTTTCAGCTACTTGCTATTATAAATAAGGCTGCTATGAACATACTGAAGCATGGGTCATTATAACAAGTTGGAATATCTTCTGGAAATATGCCCAGGAGGAATATTGCTGAATCTTCCAGTAGAACTCTGTCAAATTTTCTGAGGAAACACCAGACTGCTTTCCAGAGTGGTTGTAACAGCTTGCAATCCCACCAGCAATGGAAGAGTGTTCTTCTTTCACCACATTATCACCAGCATGTGCTGTCATCTGAGCTTTAGATCTTAGCCATTCTGACTCGTGTGATGTGGAATCTCACGGTTATTTTGACTTACACTTCCCTGATAATTAAGGATGTTGAACATTTTTAGGTGTTTCTCAGCCATTCAGAATTCCTTACTTGAGGATTCTTTGCTTAGTTCTGTCCCAAATTTTTAATAGGGTTATTTGATTTTCAGGAGTCCAGCTTCTTGATATATATATATTGGATATTAGTCCCCTATCTGATTTAGTATTGGTAAAGATTTTTTCCCATCTCTTGGTTGCTGTTTTGTCCTATTGTCAGTGTCCTTTGTCTTACAGAAGCTTTGCAATTTTATAAGGTCAAATTTGTCTAATCTTAATCTTATAACACAATCTATTGCTGTTCTGCTCAGGAATTTCCCCCCTGTGCCCATATCTTCGAAGCTCTTCCCCACTTACTCCTCTATAAGTTTCAGTGTCTCTGGTTTTATGTGGAGTTCCTTGATCCACTTGGATTTGACCTTAGTACAAAGAGATAGAAATGGATCAATTCACATTATTCTACATGATAACCATTAGTTGTGCCAGCACCATTTGTTGAAAATGATGTTTTTTTTTTTTCCACTGGATGGTTTTAGCTCCCTTGTCAAAGTCAAGTGACCATAGGTGTGTGGGTTCATTTCTGTGTCTTTGATTCTATTCCATTGGTCGACTTGTCTGTTGCCATACAAGTACCATCCAGTTTTTATCACAATTGTTCTGTAGTACAACTTTAGGTCAGGCATGATGATTCCACCAGAGGTTCTTTTACTGTTGAGAATAGTTTTTGTTGTCCTAGGTGGTTTTTTTTTTTTAATCCAGATGAGTTTGCAAATATCTCTTTCTAACTCAGTTAAGAATTATGTTAGAATTATGTAAGAATTATGTTAGAATTTTGATGGGGATTGCATTGAATCTATAGATTGCTTTCCACAAGATAGCCATTTTTACTACATCAATCCTGCCAATTCCTGAGCATGGGAGATCTTTCCATCTTCTGAGGTCTTTGATTTCTTTCTTCAGAGACTTACAGTTTTTTTCATACAGATCTTTCACTTCCTCACTTAGAGTCACATCAAAGTTTTTTATATTATTTGTGACTATTGTGAACGGTGTTGTTTCCCTAATTTCTTTTTCATCTTCTTTATCCTTTGAGTGTAGAAAGGCCACTGATAAGTTTGAGTTAACTTTATATTCAGCTACTGCACTGAAGTTGTTTATCAGATTTAGGATTTCTCTGGTGTAATTTTTATGGTCTCTGATACATGCTATCATATCTTCTGGATATACGATATTTTGACTTCTTCCTTTCCAATTTGAATCCCCTTGATCTCCTTTTTGTTTTCGAATTTCTCTGGCTAGGACTTCAAGTACTATAGTGGATAAGTAGGCAGAAAGGGGGCAGCCTTGTTTAGTCCCTGATTTTTGTGGGATTGCTTCAAGTTTCTAACCATTTATTTTGATGTAGGCTACAGGTTTGTTCTCTATTGCTTTTATTATGTTTAGTTATTGGCCTTGACTTCCTGATCTTTCCTGGACTTCTATTATGACTGGGTGATGTATTTTGTCAAATGCTTTCTCATCATCTAATGAGATGATCATGATTTTTTTTCTTGGAGTTTGTTTCTATTTTGGATAAAGTTGATGGATTTCCATATATTAAGCCACCCCTGCATCACAGGGATGAAGTGTACTTGATTATGATGGATGATCATTTTGATATATTCTTTGATTCGGTTTACAAAGCTTTTATTGAGTATTTTTGCATCAATATTCAGTCACTTACAATCACTTTAAAAATTCAGGCTGCAGCCCAGTGCTGAGTAGGTAGAAACAGCTAGCTGGCTAGCCAGGCTAGATACATTGGTGAGCTGCAGATTCAGAGAGACTCTGTCTCAAGATTTAAGTTGGGTCAGGCAGTGGTGGCACATGCATTTAATCCCAGCATTTGGGAGGCAGAAGCAGGGGGGCAGGGGGATTTCTGAGTTTGAGGCCACTCTGGTCTACAGGGTGAGTTCCAGGACAACCAGGGCTACACAGTGAAACCCTGTCTCAAAAAAAACAAATATATATATATATATATAATGTGTGTGTGTGTGTGTGTGTGTGTGTGTGTGTGTGTGTGTATGTAAGTTGGAATATGATTGAGAATACAGAGGATGTCCATTTCTAGACTCCATATGCAAACATATACTAAAATGTATACACATCATTTTTGCTCAATCTCTTTTTATGATTTACACAATCCATTAAAATTATGGTGTTTTTTTTTCTTCTTTTTATGGAAATAGACAATATTAGGAAAGTGTCATGTTTTTATAATGTCCACTGTATAGTAAAAATAAACACCTATCAAGAGAAATGATCCAGCATACCCTAAAACATGCACAAGACAGGGATGGAAAGATGGCTTAGAAATTAAGAGCACTTGTTGCTCTTGGAGAGAACAAAGGTTTAGTTCCTAGGACCCACATAATGGCGCACAGCCATTTGTAATTCTAGAACCAGGGGATTTGGCATCTTGTTCTAGTTTCTATGAGCACAAAACATGCATGTTGAACAAATACAAACATGCACAATCACGTTAGTTTAATAATAAAACAAATCAGAATTGCACACAACAGCCCCTTCGACTGAAACAAAGTAGGAGAGTCTTCTTTGGGGTTCATTTTATTTTATCTTTCAAGTTAGTATTGCAACCTTTGAAAAAGGAAGGCTTCTGGGTAGCAGTGGCAGCTAAAATACTAGCTCTTTTTTGCTAGTTCAATGACAGATGTCTGATAGAGCCTATATCACATTGAGTACGCATGTGCAATCACAGCCAATCAGCAAGGGTCATGTCTGAGATTGTTTTCCCACTGTCCAAACCCTGTTACCAGTATGCTTTGTGGTGGCTACCAAGACTAGTTCTTGAGGAAGCATGGTAGGGAGAAGTCTCTGTGGAGGTTGTCAGTGACCTGTTGAAAGTTGGTTAATTATGGTTCAGCTGTGGGTCAAGGTGGGGTGAAGGTGTTGGGGCAGAGGTGTTACTTCAGGAGTAAGGAGAGGAGGTGAGCCTTACTGGACCCTGGATTATACCACTTCTGGGTTCACAATCGACTTTACCCACCTAGACCTCTGTGGAGAAAAACAGAGAAATTCGCTAAGGGCAGGAGTTTAAACAGACAGCACCTAGCAGAAAGCAGGAAGTCCAGGGATTTGGAGACCCTGAAAGTCTTTTTGGGGCCTGGGGATGTGAGGTGTGAGTAAACTGGAGGTCGATTAGTGGTGGAAACAGACTAGAACATTTTCTGTGTTGTTGCTGCTGCTGCCTGCCAGGAATTCATGAAAAACAAACTGAAGACCAGTCTTCATTGTCCTCTACCTGGTATTGAAAGTCCAGATTGCCGACATTTGTATATATAGGCCGCAAACTGCCTCCAAAACCAGAGGCTCCTCTCAGCCTGAGAAGTTCTGGGTCTTCAGACATAATTCAGGCCAGGCTGTGTTTATTTATGCATTGTTTTGGTTTAGGGAAGTAAACTCTAACTTTGTATCTCAGGAGTGTCAGAAACCTCATGTGCAGCTTGGACTTGCCTTGAAACTGAAGTCCTCAGCCTTACAAATGTACTGGGGCCTGAGGGAACATGCCTGCTTTATTTTTTTTAATTTTATTTTCATTGTTGAAGATTGAAACCAGAGTTTCTTGCTGTAGCAGTAAAATATATGTCCAGCCAGGCAGAACTTTATAATTTACATTTGCTTTAGATTTGTATTGCAATGAAAAAGATTGAGGAACTTGCTTGTGATAATAAGAACTATGATTTTATTTGGAGATTGAAATGCAGACAAAGTTGCTTAATTTTATCAAAAACCTGCAGGAATCGGACCAAAATGCAGATCCTCCTATGATTAGATATAAACCAAATTGAAGTCACAGTTAAAGCCACCATAGCGTTTTTGTGTGTGTGTGTGAGAAAGAGAGAGAGAGAGAGAGAGAGAGAGAGAGAGAGAGAGAGAGAGTTTTTAAACTGAAAAATAACAACCTCTTAGTCCTTTATAGTAAGGAAGCCCAAGATACTTTATTCAACTTAAATAATTCTTTGTAAAAATTTGTATATATTAAAGACAAGGTTAATAATGGCTATTTTTGAAGGCAACTATTGTGTTCCATATTCAAATACTAAAGTCTTTTGGATTAAATAAGAGGGTAATAGAAATATGGTTTTATCTTTAAACCCTTCATGCAATTATGAAGTACTGTTTTTATAAAAATCATTCCTTAATGTTATTTTATATTTCAATTTTATTAGTTTAAATATTTTTTTGGATTCAAATGGCTTGAGAAAATTTATTTATTCATTTTTATTTTAATTCAGAAAACGTAAGTTTCTCAGAGGAATGGCAGCGTTTTGCAAGTTCTGTAGAGACACCAATAGAAAACAGGAATTTGTTAAGTGGTGAACAGCAAGATGGGAATGCTTCAAAATTGGATCTTATGGAAGGTACCAGATATTTAATGTTGTGCATTGATGTTACACTTCCTTTTTTTCTCAGTTATTCTAATTAGGCTTGTAAAGGAGATCGAAAATCTCATATTGTATCTCTTGTCTTTAAACACAACATGTAAATAAAGAACTTAAAACATATTTTAGATGACAATTAGACATTACTTCATTTTGTTTAAGTTCTAGACAAATAATAGATCTGTTTGAAACCTAATGTTGGCACTATGCCTGAATGATCACAAAGTATTTCATTAAAATTTGCAAAATAAAATAATTGTTTTAATATCATGTTTTATTATCAACCCAGAACAGAATCCAGTAACTCATGATGATGAGAATGAAATTCCTGAAGAAATCGTTGGAGATACACGGTAATATGTTCAAACTTATTATTTCCTTCTTAGTGTAAGTACTTCCAGAAAATTTTAATTGATTGTATAGCAAGTAATCTGTATTAATAATTGGAATGTGATGTATATTACAAACAATGTTTCCGTAAGATTAATCTGTAATTTGAGTGGTTTTCTTGGAGGGTATAGTGCTGTGGGTCAAATTCTCATCATCCTGCTTGTAGGACAAAAGCTGAGCCATCAAACTGTATCCCCATCATCCTTAATTTTTAGAACTTGAATTACTTCACAGATATCCAGTACAAAATATTCTGGGAAAATTTGAAGGAACATTTTAGATATATAATTTGTTTGAAACTATATAGTATTAACATAATTTACATATTAGGAAATATTAGTTAATATACTATATTATATCTTAATGAGTTATTCCTATTTTTGTAATAATTTTTATTTTAATTCATTTTTATTTTTATTAGATATTATCTTTATTTGCTTTTCAAGTAATAGCCCTTTCTTGGTTTCACCCCAGAAACTCCCTATTCCATTACACCTCTCTGTGCTTCTATGAGGGTTTTTCCCACCCACCCACTCCCACCTCCCCACACTTGTATTTGCCTACACTGGGACATCGAACCTTCACAGGACCAAGGACCTCTCCTCCCACTGATGTCTGACTAGGCCATCCTCTGCTATATATGCAGCTGGAGCCATGGGACCCCATCTTTGGTTGGTGGCTTAGTCCCTGGGTGCTCTGGGGGTGGTCTGGTTCTTTCATATTGTAGTTCTTCCTATAAGATTGCAAACCCCTTCAGCTCCTTCAGTCCTTCCTCTAACTGTTCCACTGGGGACCCTATGATTGGTCTGATGGTTGGCTATGAGCATCAGCCTCTTTTCTCTGAAAGAGCCTCTCAGGAGACAACATTATTAGGCTCCTGTCAGCAAGTACTTGTTGGCATCCACAATCGTGACTGGGTTTGTGTTCTGTCTGTGTATGGAATGAATCTACATGTTAGGCAGATTCTAGATGGTCATTCCTTCAGTCTCTGCTCTGTATTTTGTCTCCATATTTTTTCCCAGGTTTATATAGTTCCCCATTCTAAGAAGGACTGAAACACCCACACTTTATTTTTCTTTCTTCCTGAGCTTCATGTTCTGTTAATTACATTTTGGGTATTCTGAGCATTTAGGCTAATATCCACTTATCAGTGAGTGCATGCCATGTTTGTCCTTTTGGGATTGGGTTACTTCACACAGGATGATATATTTTAGATCCATCCATTTGCCTGTGAATTTCATGAAGTCATTGTCTCTGTACCATTACCATACATTTTTCTCACTATTTCTCTATAATACAGCTTGAGGTCAGGGATGGTTCCGCCTGAACTTCTTTTATTGTTGAGAATATTTTTTTATATCCTGGAATTTTGTTATTCCAAATGATTTTTCAAATTCCTCTTTATATCTCAATGAAGAATTTAGATTCAATTTTGATGGAGATTGCATTGAATCTATAGATTGCTTTTGGCAAGATGGCCATTTTTACTGAATTAATTGTGCCAACCTATGATCATGGGAGATCTTTCCATCTTCTGAGATTTTCAATTTCTATTTTCAGAGACATGAAGTTCTTGTCATACAGATCTTTCGCTTGCTTGGTTCGAGTCACACCAAGGTTTTATAGTTTGTGACTATTGTGAAGGGTGTTGTTTCCATAAATTCTTTTTCAGCCTGTTTATCCTTTGATTAGAGGAAAGCTACTGATTGGTTTGAGTTAATTTTATATCTAGCCACTTTGCTGAATTTCTTACTGCTTTTAACAGTCTATCTTTCTTTATTGCATTTGTTGTTCTGATTATTATGTTTGGGGAATGATTTCTTTTCTGGTCCAGTTTATTTGGACTTCTAATATGTTCATGTGCATCACTTTCTTTAGATTTGGGAAGTTTTCTTCTATAATTTTGTTGAAGATATTTGCTGGCCCTTTGACTTGTGAATCTTCTCTCTCGTCTATACCTATTTTCCTTAGGATTTGTCTTCTCATTTTGTCCTGGATTTCCTTGATGTTTTGGGTTAGGAGATGTTTGCATTTTCCATTTTCTTAGACTGTTGTGCCAATGTTTTCTATGGTATCTTCTGTACCTGAGATTCTCTATTCTATCTCTTGTATTCTGTTCGAGATGCTTGCATCTATTTCTCCTAAGTTTTTTTTTTTCTTTCTTTCTCCAGTTTCATCTCTTTGTGATTTTTTATTACCTCTATTTCCATTTTTAGATACTAAATGGATTTTGTTCTATTCCTTCACTGTTTTATAGTGTTTTCCTTCATTCTTTAAGGGGATTTTGTGTTTACTCTTTAAGGGCTTCTAGCTGTTTACCTGTGTTCCCTGTATTTCTTTAAGTAAACTATTTTTGTTCTTAAAGAACTCTATCATCATCTTGAGATGTGATTTTGAATCTGAATCTTTCTTTTCCAATATGTTGGGCTATCCAGGACTTGCTGCTGTGGCCAAACTGTGTTCTGATCATGCCAACTAGTCTTGGTTTCTATTGCTTATATTCTTGTGCTTACCTCTCACCATCTCATTTTCTTTGGTACTACTTTCCCTTGCAGTCTCTGACTGGAGCTTCTCCCTCCTGTAACCCTGGTTGTGACGGAACTCATCAGAGTCCAGCTGTCTCTGGGATCCAGGGATCCTGGGATCCTGATATGCTGGGTATGTCTAAGCTCGTGGAAGTCAAGCTGCCTCTTGGATCCTCAAAACCTGGTATAACCAATCTCCTGAGATCCTGTGTCAGAGCTCCAGGAGTTAAGATTTTTCTTGGTGTTGCAAGATTTGGTTGGGTGCCAGGTCACTAGGGTTTCTCTGGACAAAGATGCACGCTGCAAGGAACCCATGCCTCTGTCTGGGAGGGTGTTTTTGTTTCCCTGGTTCTTGTGGGGGGTGTCTGATACACAGGGTGTTGGGAAAGATGTGCCCTCAGCTGTGATCTTCTGTCAGAACTCCAGTTTCCCTTGTTGTGTCTGATCTCATTGGAGTCAAGCTTCCTCTGTGATCCTGTGATCTTGGGCATTTCAGATACCTGAGAGTTGAGCAGTACCCCAGGTCTGATCCAGGTACAGTTTCAGACCAGAAGGAATCCATGCCACTGCCAAGGAAGGACTGCCTGTGTCCCTGGATCCTTTGGGACTCAGTTACTCCAGATGTTGGGGATGCAACTGGCAAGGCAGGAGTTCCTGTGTCCCTGGATCCTTGGGGACTCAGTTACTCTTGATGTTAAAGCCATTCTTGTGATCCTGGGAGTGCTAGAGCACCTTGGAGTTGTGTTTCCTCTTGGTATTGTGAGAATAGGTGCAGAGTCAGCACACAAGGTCTATGAATGACACAGACTCTTGCAAATATTTTTGATTTAGCCCCATGGACTTATTTTTTCCTGTGGTACAGATGTGAAAATGGTGCTTTTTGAACAGGTGTGAAATTAATGAAACTTCATTTTTATTTTATTTTTTCATGTTTGTGTCTGTGGTGTGTATATACACATGTGGAGGGCAGAGGAGGATGTTGGCTGTTGCTCTATTACTTTCTACCATATTCCCTTAAGACAGGCTCTATCACTGAACATGCAGCTTGACAAGCAGCCAGCAAGTCCTAGCAATTCTCACTCTGACTACCACAGTTCTGCTATTATAACCATCCGTGGTTGCTTTTGTAGATGGGTACTAGATTCAAACTTGTGAACCTCCTCTTTTCACAGTAAACCCACTTAACTACTGAGTCATCTTTGTAACGGCTTTGAAGGGATTTTTAGGGGAAAATGATGTAAACATTTTTACAGTTTCATGTATTCAAAGCTAAGTGTATGTATACAAAATTCTGTACATGCAACAGTTTTTAAGTGTCCCAGTGTTAATTTTATATTAAGTCATTTTTTTTCTAGGACTCCTCTGTGCTTCTTTCTTTATATGGCACAGTGCAAAAAGAATTCTTTAATGGAATCCTTATTACTTTTTTTAAATTTTATTTTATGGGTATGTTTGTTTTACTTGCATGTTTGTATGCACACAGCTTGTATGTCTGGTAACTGAGGAGACCAGATGAAGGAATTGAATCCCCTGGAACTGGAGTTATAGGTTGTGAGCAACCTTAGAGGTGCTGGGAATCCAATCTCAGATCTCTGGAAGGGAACAAGTGCTCTTAACTGATGAATCATCTCTCCAATCCCCTCACTGTTTTTTTGGTTTTTTGTTTTGTTTTTGTTTTTATTTTTTTTAATGAATTACATAACTTAAAGTGAAAGACAACTTTACTAACCAGTGAGAGATTGATACTCAGATCTCAAAGAATCTGTTTAAAATTATATGTTTTTGATTGTTACATGAACTTTCTTAGAAGACAATAATTTGTCTTTGAGATATGGTCTCACCAATGTAGTTCAAGCTGGCCTGAATTTTGCTATGTAACCTACGTTGTCCTATACACTGGATATACCCTGCTTAAAGTTCCTAAAATAGGATCATAGACCCAAAACGTCTTCCATGACTTAGGAAACAATGTTCTTAATACCTACTTTTTAGACTTATGTATGTGTATTATTGTTTTGCTTGAAGGTATATATGTGCAGCACATATGTGCCTGTTGCCCATAGATATCAGATAATTATTTCAGATACCTTGGACCTGGAGTCAAAAAAATAGAAAACACATGGAAACTTATATCAAAGATTCTTTCAAAGGAAGCAACCAGAAATTAGAACAACTTTGGCAAATTAACAAAAGGGAGAGGTAGAGTTGTTAGTTTTGTAGGGTCACACTTGTATCGTTTTAAAAATTACATGTGGCTGAAGTTTTAAAAAAGTCATGTCTGAGCCTTTAGTAAAAATGTATGACTTTGATTTTGTCCAAGCAGTTAATCTTATAACTTCATGCCTTCAAGGAAAATAAATCTAATTCTTAGAAATCTGTGAAAATTATTATTTTCTACTTTAAGTAGCTGTTAATGAGATTTTAAATTTTGATTTACATTCATTGTGGAAACAAATAAATCTTGCACAAAATCTTAGAAATGTAATGTATGGTCTGTTATGTTTAAAAATATGGAAAAGGATCAATTATGTTTAACATTATGGAAAATGATCAATTACATATGCAGACAATTGGTATATTTTTATTGACCTATGTTTTGCACAAAGTCTTAAATGAATCAATACAGGAAAATAAATTAGACCTTATATTTGGTAGAAAATAATGAAAAAATACTTTGAAATACAGTCAATTTTCTAAAATAAGATATATATGTATTAGAACTCATTTAATTTTGAAAAGCTAAAACATCAAAGGAGACCTCTCTGATAAACTTTTAGGGAAAAATCTATAATAATTTCCCATTAGTTAATTTTATACTGCTGTTTTTCTTTTTATACTATGAAATGGTCAATTTAATTTGTTTTAAATGTTCTTTTTCATATTGGTTTGAAATATGACTACTTTCATTACTTTGCTTTACAGGGAGATGATCAAAAGCAAATCGTGTGAGCAGTATAAAACTACATTTCAGAAGTTTGATATGGATGTCCTGAAATTCAATGAAGAACAAGAAAAATCCGTGGTTGGTATCAAAACTACCTTTATAATTAACCTAGTATAACTAAGTATCAAGTAGGAATGGAGAAACTAGCCTTGTGTTGGGCACATGAAACTAAATCAAGTTTCATTATCTATCCTTGGCTCTGTTCTATTCCTGCTAAGTTGTAAACCAGAGAGGTATGGTCACATACTATATCAATGAAAACCACTAGGCACTTTATGGTAGACCAGATCTTAAATTTTCAAGAGGCAGACATTTGCTGAAGGATGAAGAAAGGATTACCAGTTTCTACAAAAAGAAGCAAAATATGTCAGCCTCAGGTACAGTCGAAAGGAGAAAGAAAGCTTACTTACTGGTGTCATCTGGACCCTGTTATTAATATTAGAAAACCAAATCAAACTGGAAAATCAGTTCTTATTCTAAATTTAGTACACATTTAGGAAAAACAGTGGATGGAAACAACCTTTCTCAACAGCCCTGGCAGAATATTCCTGTGTAAGAATATCACCAAACTAATTTAGATCATCTCTCCATTACTGTACCAATTACTGTAGTCATCACATGGTTTCCAAGTAAGATCTGAGATGATGACCATATTAACAAATTATTTATTTGATTGGTTAATAGTTTGGGAAGTATTCAACTTGAAATGAACAGGAGATCCATTTCTGCCTGGGAAGGCATTGAGGTAGCCCCCATTATGAATCAGTTCAGGAAAGAGATAGGGACTAACGGTAGAAAATAAATAAATACTCCAATTGAAGGCAATTTTTAAACCTTGAACTCTGGATAAAATTTCAAGGGGGTGTGATCATCTGTGTAAATGAGGAGTCTAAAGACAGACCCCCAGAGTACTTCAATATTTGTAATTCTGCATGGGAGGGGTGATAGGGAACTAGTAAAGGAAGATAATACTTGGTAGAAAGAAAACTACCATGAGTGAGGGAAAACTTTTAAGGAAGAAAAGATCACTAACTGTGTCATATGCTACTAATAGGCCAAATAAGATAAATTTGCAGGGCTGGAAGATGGTTTAGTGTGGGAAGCCACATGTGCCTGGCCCAGGCATGATAATGAGGCTTTGAGAGTATAACCAATCAGATGTGAGACATGCGAATGAGGTATGATAATGAGGCTCTGTGAGGTACAGAGTGAGAGTAGCCAATCAAATGAGGAACATGCAAATGAGGCATAGTACATAACCAATCCGGGTGTGAGACACGCCTCTCCTAGGCCTATATAAGCAGCACCAGTTCTGGGCTCGGGGTCTCTTCGCCTCTAAAATCAAGCTCTCCCAATAAACGTGTGCAGAAGGATCCTGTTGCAGCGTAGTTACTGCTGGCCAGTCCGGCGCTTGCAAGAAGTGGTGCCAAAAACCCAGGACAAGAAACATCTTCAGGCACGAGCGAAGACCCCCTGCTACAGGGAGGATTCATAACTGCATCACGGGGAAGGAGCGGTTAATAAAGGTTCCAGTAAAACAGACTGCTGAGAAGGATCCGGCATAGATTCAGAACTCTTCAGCTGGGGAACGGTGATAATGAAGTGTTCCTGCAAAACAGACTGCTGAGAAGGATCCGACGTGGATTCAGAACTCTTCAGCTGAGGAACGGTGGTACCGGTAAGTCTCCCAAATTGATCCCCAGGTTAAAGGGAGATATGTTTTTTTAAGAAAAAGAAAAGGGAGGAAAAATAAAAGGAATCAGTGATAAAGAAAAAGAAATAGTAAAGGAAAGGAAAAGGGAAAGGAAAGGAAATAAAGGAAAGAGAAAAAAATAGAAGAGAAGAAAAGAAAGGATTGAGACGATAAGGTTCCCAGCTTTGGGACAAGTTAAGGTTCATGAGTTATGCTTTTTTCTCCCGTTGACCCTTTGTGGGTAGGTCTGATAGTTTTGGTCTTGTTTGTTCTGATATATGGACTCTGTTACTGTTTGAAACTGTGTGTAGAGGCAGTCAAGACAGGTCAGAAAATCCTTACAGAGCAACAAAAAATATGTCAAAAGAGGAAAAGGGCTTAAAAAGAAAAAGGAAAAAGAAAAGAGACACAGTGTTATCAGGTGGACCAGAAGAAAAAAGTATACAGCAAGCTTATGGCTTGCTTAATAAAACTTTAAAAAATAATGGCTTAATTATTGCAACAGAAAAGTTACAACAGTCAAATGTTAGTCATTTTCTAGGAGCCACTATTACTTTGCGATGTGTCACCCCACAAAAGATTAGTATAAAAAAAGATCATGTAAAGACACTAACTGATTTTCAAAAATTATTAGGAGATATTGTCCTACAGTGTGGTAAATGTGTAAAATTTATTAATGCACCTTCCGTGGGTGTTAATCCTCGCAGATTGCGACCCCTAGATGTTTGGCAAATGGACGTCACGCATACCCCATCTTTTGGGAAATTACAATATGTACATGTATCCATCGATACCAGTTCTGGTGTCCTACATGCCTCTCCCTTGACAGGGGAAAAAGCAGTTCATGTCATATCTCACTGCTTAGAGGCTTGGGCCTAAGAGGTATGGGGCAAGCCCCTAGTGTTAAAGACAGATAATGGTCCTGCATATACTTCTAAATTTAGCCAATTTTGCAAACAAATGCAAGTGAAACATATTACTGGATTGCCCTATAATCCGCAGGGCCAAGGCATCATTGAGAGAGCCCATTGCACTCTAAAACAATATTTACAAAAACAGAAAGGGGGAATAGAGGCTATGACGCCAAAGATGGCTCTACACCTTACAATATTTACTCTTAATTTTTTTTAAATTGGATGATGCTAGAAGATCACCAGCTGAAAGGCACGGACAATGGCCTCAATCGCCCAATGAAATGGTCAAATAGAAAAATGTCCTTGATAATAAATGGTATGGCCCGGATCCTATCTTAATCAGATGCCAGGGAGCTATTTGTGTTTTTCCACAGGGTGAAAAAAATCCACTTTGGGTCCCAACGCGACTGACAAGGACAGTGAAAGAGCAAGATGAACCCCAAGATGTTTCTCCTGCTCCTGATAATTGAGACCGGGATAAGTATACCTTTGTAGGCCATAGTAAGATCATGGCCAGTACCTTTACCGGTACATTCCAATTCTTCTACCTAGCCTTTGTTCTTTGCAAAGGAATGTTTTTTGGATGTGCCTTATGCACGACAAACTCCTCAAGAGCCACGAGTGTATAAGAGTACTAGTTTTCATTTAAATTATACATTATGCTTTGTGCATAATGTAGATAAACCATTTACACCCTGTATATTTTAAGAAAAAGATTATCTTTAATTGCGCAGATCAAATTAATACTGCTGACACTATAAGTCATATAGCAAAAACAAAAACAAAACAAAACAAAAAACAAAAACAAAACAAAAAACATCTGAGGCATTGCTTACCCTACAAAGGGTGGATTCTCATATCACCTCAGGGTTAATGTTAGTGAATCAGAGTGGATATTTTACAACATGACATGAAACAAATGATAGATGTCATACAAATGAGTTGTGAGGCATCCACTTTGCATGTGTGCATCAATCCCAATAGGTACATTAATAATTCTTTTATTAAAAGTACAGACCTATCGAATTACCTAAAGGGGAACTGGTGGCAGGAGCTGGAGAGGTTACAGACGAGGCTATAGATACAGATCCTGAACCTTAATGGGACCAGAGTGGAACCAGTGACCCTCGGAGACTTTACCTCTTGGATTACCTCTGCTTTTTCTTACTTTAAGGAATGGGTGGGATTGATTTTGTTTGGTGCTGCCATATGCTGTGGACTGGTGTTCATGCTCTGGTTGGTATACAAATTCAGAACCCAACAAAAAACGTGACAAGGTGATTATAACTCAGGCACTTTTAGCTATTGAAAATGGCTCCTCCCCTAAAATTTGGTTATCTATGCTCAAGAATTAGTCAGCATCTGAGTTCTCTGCTCTTACACTCCACAGCACTGAGATGAGAGAGACTCTACGATCGTTGATCAGCCCTTGCACATCACTGAGGTTTCCTCATTGCAAGCGATAGAGTGATCATGATTTCACCACTAATTCATTTTTTTGGCTGGCCTCTTTTACAGAGTTCACCCTAGGTCATTTAGCAGTTACTGTCACACAGCACTGCGGTATCCAGAGACGGGCAACTTTCCTCGTGCACAGTCCAACCTAAGACACGGGGCCCGGTGGTGATAGGGTTACCCTATGACAAGTAAGACTGTGACATTAGAGGAACGACCTAAAACAAGAGCCATGACAGATGGACATAATTGCACAGGTCTAGTCCAGCCTCATTTTATTAAAACAAAAAGGGGGAGATGTGGGAAGCCACATGTGCAGTTGCAGAGTGGCACTGACTACTGCTGGCCACCACGCATAAGTTTGGACAAACAACCAATGTATACATATGCAGTAAGTTTTTTGCAAAGACACTGCCTGGCCCGGGCATGATAATGAGGCTTTGAGAGTATAACCAATCAGATGTGAGGCATGCAAATGAGGTATGATAATGAGGCTCTGTGAGGTACAGAGAGAGAGTAGCCAATCAGATGAGGAACATGCAAATGAGGCATAGTACATAACCAATCCGGGTGTGAGACACGCCTCTCTTATGCCTATATAAGCAGCACCAGTTCTAGGCTCAGGGTTTCTTCGCCTCTACAATCAAGCTCTCCCAATAAACGTGTACAAAAGGATCCTGTTGCAGCGTCGTTACTGCTGGCCAGTCCGGCGCGCACAAGAGTTTAGTTGGTAAACTTTTTCACTGTAGGCATGTAGACCCGAGCTTATGTTCCCTGCATAGACATGCACACACACAGCACCACCACCACCACCAGCAAGAACAACAAACTAGCAAAACTAAAAACAAACCACCACGAAAATAAATGTTCATGTGGTGGTGAGCATTTCAGAACCACCAAACTCAGATGTAGTTCAGAGATAAGAAGATTCCCAGAGCTCCGTAGCCACCAGGTGTAGCCTAATGGATGAGCTCTAGGTTCAATGAGACACTTTCTCCCAACAGTGGGGTTCAACCAAAGAAGACACCCAATATTAATCCTTTGTTTCCATATGTCTACATGTGCACGTTTTTTAAGATAAACTTCACAAAGTGGAGGTCATTGTACTTAATCAGGATGATTTGAGTGGAAATGTGAGGTACAAAACTGACCACAGTGAATAAAGGGAAAAAAGGAATGTAGTAGCCCAGGGAGAAAAGGTGTATAGGGCTTGTCTTAAATTTTTAAAAATGCAAATTACCATGGTTGTGTGCTAACATAAAGAGTACAAACAGAAATTTATATTACTACTTCCCTGTGTTTCTGAGATTGGAACTTAGAGAAATCCAATCTACCACTAAACTTTGTCCACAGACATCTTTTAACACTTTATTTTGAGGCAGGGTATCTTTAAGTGGTCAAGACTATTCATGATCTTGAGATCATTCTAACTCAAACTTTATAAAAGTTAGTTTTATAAGCATTACACTGACAGCCAGCTAGAGTCATATATTTAAAATAACAGTTACAATTGCTGAAATTCTTGACAATATTTGAGACAAGTGAAGACATTGGACTTAGTAAACAACAAGTATAAGGCATCCTTAAGAAAGGAAGAGAAAGTAGAAGACATGGCACATACACCTTAGGTGTAGGATAGATACAGAGAGGAGGTAGTGACCCACCTACTGGGATTGCTTCTGCTATTAATTAAAAGGAGGTCATCTTATGGTAAAAGCATTAGCACTATGTAGAGTTAAACTTCCCGGGCTAGGATTTTACCAAGTTCATATTTACATCATGCATGCCTATAAACATAAGCACTAGGGAGGCTAAGGCCAGTATGTGTATCATGGCAAACACTTTCTTATAAAAATAATAAAAAAATGTTACCCCACAATTTGTAGTATAATTTTATTTAATGTTACTGTAAAAATATAAGTATATTTATTCATAATATTTGTTAAAGTGTTAAATCAGGTAGAAAACTATTCCTTTTAAGTTTCATATGAAAATTTTTTGCTCATATAACATTTTAGTATTGGAGATACATTAAATGGTTGACTGTTAGTCTAGCATTTATGCTGCATGGCAGTAACAACAAAATTAACAGAATTGTTATAGTAATGTTTTCCTTTTACATTTGGAAAACAATTATCAAAAAGAACAAGCATTAAAACTGTCCAAATGTAGTCAGAGCCATACCTTGGAAGCAATTAAAGACATGCATGAGAGGTACATGAATGTATGTTGCTCATGGTCCATAAAATGTCCTTAGGAAACTAAATATGTTTTAGGAATCATAAAGTTTAACTACTTACTATTTTCAATTGTTTCTGTCTGAAGTGACTGATATTATCTGTAACATCTTTATGGCTTTGTAGGAATTATTCAAGACCTGAAATGATCAATTGGGAATTTAACCTCAGATATACCTCATAGTTTATTAACACTATAATTATTCTGCTTAACTAAACATAGCACGTCTATACATCATTTGCACAGAATCTTTCATATTTGTATCCTTGGGAGTTTGTTTAGTAAGAAGTGCTTTTCTGTTTTAGGGTTTGATGAACTTGGAGACCAACAACTACAATATGCATTTTGATGTAGATGGTGAATTGAGAAAATGAATGTCTGTGTTTAAAAGAGACATCATTAAGCATACTCTGAAGTACTCTTCTACATTCCCATCTTCAGACTAATGAAGCATGCAAATTATTCACTTGATGGTACATTTTAACCAAATAAAAAATTCGCTAACTTTTTGTCTCTTATGAAACAGAGTTTGAAAGGCTCTTTAATCCTTGTTATTCTAATGATTCTAAGAAGGAAATTAAATACCACTGACGTAATTATAGAGTTAAGTAGGAGGTATACATTTAGAGTCAAAATAGAACTCCATTATTTTTAAACATCTTTAATCGTTTTCTTCTTTAAGTGTAAGATCCTCCTTATATTAACTTCCAAACAAAATCTATATAAATGAGTGAGTGGCAAATAGTCCTTTGTACTGAACTTACATACACTAATGTAGTGAATTATTTAAAATTTATTCTTTAAACTTTTTTTAAAAGTCCAGACTTTATCCCCCTCCTATTCCACCCTCTGACTGTTCCACATCCCATACCTCCCCGCACACACCCATCTCCAAGAGGATATCCCCACCATCCTACCCCACTCCACCAGACCTCCCTACTCCCTGTGGCCTCAAGTCTCTTGAGGGTTAGATGCACCTTCTCTGACTGAGTCCAGACCCGGCAGACCTCTACTGTATATGTGGTGGGGGGCTTCATATCATCTGGTATATGCTGCCTGGTTGGTGGTTCAGTGTCTGAAAGATCCTGGGAGGTCCAGGTTAGTTGAGACTGCTGGTCTTTCTACAGGTTCTCCCTCTTCCTCTGCTTCTTCCAGCTTTTCCCTAATTCAACCACAGGAGTTCCCAGATTCTGTCCATTGGTTGCATACAAATTTCTGCATCCGACTTTTTCACCTGCTGATTAGGTCTTTCAGAGGGCAGTCATGATAGGCTCATTTTTGTGAGCACAGCATAGCATCAGTAATAGTAGCAGGCCCTGATGCCTCTCTTTGAGATGGATCCCAATTTGGGCCTTTCACTGGATCTCCTTTTCCTCGGGCTTCTCTCTATTTTTGTCCCTGCTGTTCTTTCAGACAGTAACAATTATGAGTCAGAGCTTTTGACTGTGGGATGGTCACCCCAACTTTCCACTTGATGTCCTGTCCCTCCACTGGAGGAGGACTCTACAAGTTCCCTCTCCTCACTTCAGGACATTTTATCTAAGGTCCCTCCCTTTGAGTCCTGAGATTCTCTCACCTCCCAGGTCTCTGTTAAATTCTAGAGGGTTTTCTCAACTCCTACCTAACAAAGTTTCCTGTTTCCATTCTTTTTGCTGTTCCTCAGTGCTTCAGTCCTGTTCCCCACCCCCATAATACCTGATCATGTTCCATTCCTCCTGTCCTTGTCCCCTTTTCCACCCAAGTCCCTCCTTCCCCCCCCGTATTGATTTTTTAACCTTAACATTTCTAATTATTTTTATTCATAAAGATAATTGAAAAAAAATGATTCATTATCTTATTAGTTCCTGAAGGTACAAGATACAAATATAGAAGGCACATTGGATTGGTTTTATTTCATTCATTTGATTTTTGAAATAGGCACTTAGTATGTTTTGTATGTCTAGGAAGGTCTAGAATGTTTAGGTTCAGTATTCCATGTATGTGCTATACAGGTATGTGACAACATACCTGGCTTACATTGTTCTCAAGAAAATAGTCCCAAAAATCTCCTATAAACACTCTAAAATCAATACTGTCAGCTCTGAGATATGAAGATATTTCCTGTTCACTTACAAAATTCATTGACAGAAAGTATATTTGTTTCTTGAAAGAAACTAAACTGCTCACTGTGAGGCAGGACAAAAGGACTGATTAGCCCCAACTGACTGTTCCAGGCCCAGTCCCTTCTCTCTGTTCCCATTGTTCTTGTTTCTGAGCTCTCTGTCTCTGTCTTTGTTTCCAGATTCACCTCTATCTGTTCTCTTCCCCACTTTTTCTGATCGAATGGCTTTGCTTCTGTATGTGTGCCTCTATCCCTTCCCCAGTTCCTCACTCCTCTCCTCTCTCACAATAAATCCATTTTATACCAAGTCTGTTGCATGGTGTAATTTCTCAGGGGCACACCTTTCATGAGCCCACCAAAGGTACTCCCTTGCCGTGTTATATTACATAACACTATCACATTAAATGCAACTGACAAAACCTATAAATATTAGTTTGAGACATGGATTTTTGTATTCCCATAAATGCATCAAAACCTCATTTCATTGAGCTTGGCCTTCAGATAAATTACACCTAAACTTACCTAATTGATTAATAATGCTTCACATGTGTCTTCAAACATAAATAATCAAGAATGCCTTCTTTTTTAATGCTCAGCAAATGTACAGAAGTTTGATTTTTAGATTCATTCTTTTTTTTTAGTATTAGTATTATTTTATTATGGCAGATTCAACATATATATTATCCAACATGATATTATGTGTATTGAAAATATATCATAATTAAAACTCTCAAATATGAACACACTGAGTCAATATATTTAGATTCATTCTTAAGTTGTTAATCTTCATTCCTCATTATTTCAAATATTCATTTATAGATAGAAAGAATTGAAATATTTGTTTTACCAAATATTCAGTATTTAAACTTTTCTTTTAAATCAATCATATTGTTTTTCTAAACTAATTTAAATGAATTAATCATTCCAGATAAGCTGTTGAGTGACTTCCTCTATTTATCTCCATCTTATTTTGAGATAGTTGTTCTCATTGAACCTGGAGCTGGCCCTTTCAGCTACACTGGTACTTCAGCAAGCCTTGGCATCTATCTCTCTTCACTCTTCCAGGGCAGGGTTATAGACAAGTGCTGGCACACTTAGCATTTATTGTGAGTGCAAGCACTTTATCCAGTTAGCCATCTTCCTAGCCCATATTCAACTATTTTAAATTAACATTAAACAGTTTTTATATCAAAGTACTACCCTACTTTGTGCGCTGAATTATGGACTTGTTTTACTCCTTGCAACAACGTAGGTCTATCATTGCCCTTTGACACACATAAATCCACAACCTTGCTCTAGTAGCTAGAGCATTGTTCATTTAATCTAGGGATAACAAAAGCAGATGCAGCAGGAATAGCAGATGCCCCAGGTCCTCTCAGGAGCTCTTGCATTTATATCCTCTCAAGAGTCCCTAGAATTTCAAACATAAACTATCTGCAGCTGGAGAAAATATGAAGCAGCCCCTTATCCCACACATGAGATTAAAACAAAATAAAACATTGTAGTCATATATCGTTACTGTTTTGTTTTTTAAAAGCAAATTACTCACACGTTCCTTCCTATAAGGAGGATGGAGGATCCTACAACTCAGATTTAAATAAAACTTGCAAGTTTTAGGAAGCTCAGAAAGCTGTAAGTTTTGCTGGGCCCTCCCAAAGGCTGGAAAAGATTAAAACAATTGCTGGGGTGAATAGATTATCTCTTTGATATATCTGCCTGCTGGTTGAGAAGGGAGCTCCTGGAGCCAATGGTCACATGAGTTAGCACTCATGATGGGGTTGCTTCTTTGTGATGCAGCTGCATTTAGAGTCAGCCATGTTCCTGTAAAGAAATGCCCCCTACCAAAAAACAAACAAACAAACACCACCACCAACAACAACAACAAAAAAAAAAACAAACTCACTGTTTCACAAGGTAATATACTTAGGTAGAACTATCTCTGTCACTGTTGCCCTATCAGGAGTAAATAGGCAGCTAACTGGACCTGTTCTGAAAGTGTCTATTAGCATTTCTTTACCTTCTGTTGACAGGATACATAGCCACTACTTCCTAGGTTTGACCTGGCCCTGCTTTGTGGGCCCAGCCTGCTTATTCTGTTATCTACTGTATTTGTCTGAGTCAGTTGGGCCAAGGAGTTACTTGGACCCTGCTTTATTTACCACATCCACTTTTCAAGTGTAACAAAATCACCTTCTCTATCTACCAACATGGGAGACACTATGTTTTGATACACAGTGCTCCCCAACAGTGGAATGACAAGAAGACCTGAGCTGTCCCCTAAGGCAGGGACAAATAATGAAAAAGATATTATTCTCTAACCTAGGACAACCAGTGTCAATACTTTTATTTGTCTGTGAAACCATAGACATATAGTCTCAGAATGGGAATACAGGCTAAATGATAACTGCATTTCTGAAATTCTTCAACTCTGGACAGATGCACCCCTAAAGCCTTTTTTTTTTTTTTTTTTTTTTTTTTTACTGTTCCTACTGGGAGCACAGCTTATGAACCAGCCAGCAGGAAAAGTGCAAAAATGGTGCTCCTTCAAAAGGAGCCTGCTGCATCACACTGTCAACCAAGGACCTGGTAACCTTCTAATTTCAGTATCCCTAACTTAAGAAACCCCTGATAGAAACCTGGCTGACAGACTGGAAAGGATATGAACACAGGGACCGTGTTATATTTCAAGAGAGTTTCTATCATACACTAAGCCACATCAAGGCCTTCCATTCTTTTTATGAGAAAATAGAAATTAGCCCACTTCTCATCGCTGCCATAGCAAGAAATCTGTTTTTGGTCCTGGTAGACACTAGAGCCCAGAAGCTAAGGGTCTATTTTGGACATGTATGTGAAGTAACTAATATGGAAGATCAATGGCCTGGAGAGACAAAAAAGAACTGGATTCCTGCAATCCTTTTTATGAGAAAAGATGCCCCAGTCTTGCTACAAAGGTTTGACTCCCAAAAACTTCAATTATTGGGGCTGGGTGTGATAGTAACACAAGCCTTTAAACCTAGTACCCCAGAGTCAGAGGCCTTTGTGAGTTTGAGGCTAGCCTTTTCTACATAGTGTGTTCCAGATTACTCTGAGCTACATAAAAAGACCCTATCCAAAACCAAAACCAAAACTGAAGTAATACTTCAATTGTTGGGGAAAACTGACCTACCTAGTAGAAGTGTGATTTAAAATCCTTCTGGAAGCCCCACATGTCTGGGCCAACAATTCTATAATGCAGTCACTTAGATCCAATGGTGTGGATCCCCAAACCACTTTGAACAAAACATCTATTCCTTGTCTAGTTTCTCTAATGCCTGACTGGCTTGAAACAATGCCAATGCAGATATCAAGTACCATGCCGCCTATAGACTATACTGGATATGTGGGGGACACAGCTTATATTATACTTCCGTTCAACTCATCAGGATTGTGTGTGTTGGAGTCTAGCTGTATAGTTTTCTTCCTGTTCCAACTTACCAGAGGGGACCATTTAGAAATCTTAAGTACTAGGAGTCTCAAAGTAAATGGTGTGCCCTACAAATTGGCAACTAGAAATAAAATTAATGGCCATCTGAGTATAAAACTCATTATCATGGTCCAGCTACCTGGACAGAGGATGGGTCCTGAGGCTACCATACTCCCTTGTATATGTGAAACCATGTTATTAGGGTAAGGCACAGTTGAAATGATTATTAATATAATATTACATTGTGACATATAAAATTATTATTAAGTGTAAAATACAAGTACATTTGAAATTATTTCTAATATAACTCAAAAAGCCCTTAATAAACTGTTGTATAATAGTGTCCTCAGAGGATCGATTCCTTCCACCCTGCAGGAATCTCCTTAAGCAGGGAGATAAACAACTCAAAATAGCTTCAGGAAGCACTTTAAGCAGGAAGGCAAATGCCTCCAAAGATCTTCAAGGAGTCCCCCAAACTGGCAACAGTCACTAAGAGTAGAGAGTCCCTCTCAGATGCAGAAAGCTGAGCTACAATTGAGGAGTCGTGGTGAAGATGAGACTAGTTGCCCTAAAGAAGGAGAAACCAGTGGAGCTGGAGCTGCCATGCCTGGAAGAGGTTTAGACCCACTGAGACACGTGGAAAAGACTCTCTCCTACTTGTTGAGCTGCCTGCAGGCTGTGCAGTATGCTCCAAGTCCCCTGCTTTGTGAGCTCTCACCCATCCTGGGGTGGGCTTCGGTGATGCAGCTGCCTCTGAGTCATTTCTGTTTCTGTAAGTAAGTCCTCACACATATTCCTGTAAGGAATCCCAGTAATACTCATGGGTCCACCAAGTTGGACTTCATTGACATCTATAATGTAGACAGTCCTAATTCTACCACAGTTAATGCAATAGCTAAAATTTGGCCTTTATTATTACAGATTGTTTATATTTGCTTGTTTATTGTGTATAAGAACAACTCAGTGGAATTCTCCCTTTCTCCCATTCTCCTGGATTCAGGCCTTCAAATTCAAGTGGCAGGCAGGGAAACAAGAAATTTGACTGGCTCAGCCTTCTTGCCGGCTCTGATTTTGCCATCTTTAATGCATACAGCAGACAATGGCCTAATGTTCAAATTATTTGTATTTATTTATTCAAATTCATTTGTTTATTTAATGTGTTTGTGTGCACATATTCTCATGCCACAGTACAATTGTGTGGATGTCAGAGAACAACTTACAGAAATTGATTTTCTCCTACTATTTGCATACTAGGGATCAAACTAAGGTCTTTAGGCTTGGCACTAAGCAGCTATACAAGGTGAGCCATCTTGATATCCCAAATTCTACCACCCTGGATGGCTTTAATTGCTCTTTTGTCAGTCAGATCTCACTGTGTTCCTCAGGTTTATCTTAGATATCTGTCCTTCTTGAGTTTCAAGAGTACATAGAAATCATTTGAAACTATACAAAATGTTTTTGCTCCATTTTGGCATTAACAGTTCATTTAACTGTTGTTTTGGAGAAGTATCCTAATTTCATCACTTTAACAACATTGTACTCATGTCTGCTATATTTCACTTCATTACAGATTATTCTTGTATTATTTACATTTTTTTTGAAAATTGAAATCCATGATGAGCATTATTTTAGTAAAGATGAATTCTTAATTGTGAAAGTGAATTTTGCAATTTAGAAACTAAGGTGAAACCCGGATTATGACTGATCTAGCCTTCTGTTTTTTAGAATTTGAAGAACATGGTGGATAAAAATGATAAGGTATGTACTGTTCCTTAATTGAAGTAAAAAAAAATCTGAATATCAAAGGATACTTTGATGGAAACAGTAAGTTATATTTTACACTGGAAATGACACAATTTAGCAGAAGCATTAGAGTGATTTATTTACTGAAATATGCATAACACTAAAATTCATCATGTTTCTTTTCTCCTTCTATGAGACATCAGCGGCAAGAGATTGCAAACATTCGAAATTCTCTTCAATCCATTCTATTAAGATGAGTCTTTGAAGAAAACTTGAACTTCTTTTGTATAATATAAATCTAATGTTAGCTAAAATGCATTTCTTTCTTATGTTTTTTTTTGGATATTTTATTTATTTACATTTAAACAATTATCCCCCTTCCTAATTTCCCCTCTGCAATCTCCCTCCTCATCCTCCCTCCCCCTGCTTCTGTAAGGGTGTTCACCTACCCACCCTCTCCTGCCTCATTGCCCTGGCTTTCCCCTACATGGGGACATCAAGGCTTCAAAAGACCAAGCACCCCCCCACTTCCATTATGCCTGTCAATGCCATTCTATGCTACATATGCAGCTGGAGCCATAGTAGAGATGTAAGTTTAAATACAATCTAAATAGGCTCATAATCTGCAGCTATTTTGCTATATCAAGATTTTAACTCTCCTGGTTTTAGTGTGATTTTTTTTTCTCCAACAATGTGGATTCACTTTTATGGCTACACATGGTTTGTTTGATTTTTTGTTTGCTTGTTGCCAACAGATAATTCCTTCTCAGTAAACAGAGATACACAGCAAAACTGTATAAGGTTATATTGACATTTGCTTTGCTTTGTTTTATTTTTGAGACATGAGCTTAACATGTGATCCATACTAGTCTCCAATGATACTGCAATGTACCCGTGATTTTTAATTTTTAATTTGATGAACTTAATATTGCATTTATCTCATAATTGAGCATATTTGCAACCTATTTTTCTGAAAAAGCAGCAGCAGAAATTGCAAATTTTCAAAAGCCTTTGTTGGGAGCCAAAATTAAATTCTTTATAATGATCCATGTGAAAAAGATGACCACCAAGTCTTAAGGCATAATGCTGGACCTCCTCCCCAAGCTGTCCAGACAAAGGTCACCAATGGACTGTTCCAGTTCGACCCCCTCCACAAGCTTACTAAGTCCAGATGAAGGTCATCAACAATTACCCCAAGATGAATCCAGACCTGACTGACACAAACAGCAGATGCCATAACCAGATGTACTTTTAGGTATCATACCTCCCCTTGTAGTCAGCAAGGAAAATTACCACTGCTCCCACCTGCCCTTCTGAGTAACGTTCATTTCCTCTTTGATCTTTTTATATAAATACTACAAGTTTTGCAGAATAGAACAAGGCCTTGACAAGATTCATATTGACTCCTTGTCTTTTCTGTGCTTGGCTTCTGTTTCTCTTTCATGCTCCCCCATTTGGTTTTAGGAGCAGTTCCCTCGAGACCCACGAATAACTGGACCTGCTGGGTGGGTCAAGCCTTTAAAAATCTGTATTAATGAACTGTTCAAATGAAATCTAAAAAGTTGTGTGACTTGCAGCTATTCCTCTATAGCAAAGTTTCAACTCTTTTATTATTGTAATAGTTTTTCTAATGCTGTCAAGTAATTTTATCTTCAATAAACATTATTTAAATATATGTTTTTGCTTCAAAATATTTTTTTCATCCATAAAAGATAAAAAGTGCTATTATGGATATTGAATTGGGCATTGTAATGTGTTGCACAGGTTTATCTTTTCTTGTTTGTGAGACAAGGTTGAATGATGTTTTCCATATCATTCTTGAACTCTGGGATTCAACCAATCTTCACATTTCAGCCTTCCAGATAACTAATACTACAGGTGTGTGCCACAACAAACACAAACTTTTTTCTTGAAGGAAATTACATCAGCCTTCCAGATAACTAATACTATAGGTGTGTGCCACAACAAACACAAACTTTTTTCTTGAAGGAAAATATTTAAGTACTCTGTTTTACATATATATCCTCTTTTGAGTGCTTAGTAAAATACAAATTCAATTCTATGAAAATGAAATAGTCTATGAGCTACAAAAATTCTGTCTAAGAATAACTAAAATCGCTATGTGTGCCTGCATGCTGCCATGCTTCCTGACATAATGATAATACACTTAGTTTATGCAAACCCCAATTGTTTGCCATGGACATAGTTGTCATGGACATAGTTTCTCTTCGCAGCAATAGTACAGTCACTAAGATCAGGATGGATGTCCGTATTGTAAGGAAAAGGGGCACTGGAGGAATGAAAGTTTAAACTGTCTAAACCACATATATGAAGATTCTGTGTATATCCATCCCAATTATACATTTTAGTACTGGGGAAATAACCATGGGATAAGTTCAGGGACCCACTGGACATACTTTGAGTCATACGTCTACCATAATTCCACTAATTACCTAAACTCCATTAAGCTCCTACTTAACAGAAGGCCACAATATTTCTTGGAGTGGAATCAGTGCCAGTTGAACACCAGTATCCAATAGACCCCAGGAATTCTGATTGTTTCCTTTCCCCAGTGTACAGTTACTCTGGTAAAAGGCCATTGCCACTTCTGTGAAATGACTGGAGAAAGGCTAACAGTAAAACTATTAGGTATTTTGTTAAGGTCGTTACTAGGGGAAAGCTGGCTGTCCCTGCTTTAAGATTCTATTTTACATCTGACAGAATGGGTAAGATCAGCAACAGAAGTGATTGACTGTTCATTCTAGATCCCTGTGAAGGAAGGGGAACACACATTTATTCTTGGTAGGACAGCAAACTTGCATGGCCAGTATCAAAATCAATATGATGGTTCCTCAAAATATTAGGAATCTATCTACCTCAAGAATCAGCTATATCACACTTGAGCATACTCTCGAAGGATGCTCCATCCTAACACAAGAAAACTTTCTCACCTATGTTTATTGTGACTTTATACATAACAGAATCTGGAAACAATCTAGATATCTCCCAACAAAAGAACAGATAAAAATATGGTACATATACACAATGGCGTATTATTTAACTGTTTAAAAAAAGACATCATGGAAATTTCAGGTATCTGGAAGCAACTACAAAATATTTTTTCCAAGTGAGGTAACCCAGACCCACAAGAAAAAAAATGGTATGTATTCCCTTATAAGTGGATATTAGCTATTAAGTAAATGATAATCAAGCTACAATGCACAGACCCAGAGAGCTTATGTAAAGAGGAGGACACAAGGGGTATGTGCATGGATTCCTCCTGGGGTGAGGATATTGAATAGATTTTGGGTGGCCTGTGGGGCCAGAAGCAGGAAGGATTGGGTTGCGGAGGAGAAATAGAGGGAGTGAATGTAGGGAGAGACAGCTGGAATTGTGGTACAGCTGGAATTAGAAAACATAGTGCAGTGGAAATTTCTGGACTCTCTAAGGGTGACCCTACTATGGGAGGATATTGAGTCTGAACTGAATACATCTTTTGTACTCAGGTAAGCTTCTAGTGATGGGCTAGGATTGAATTCAGTTCAGGATCTCTTATGGAGATCCTCATACAACCAAAGGTGATGCTAGGACAGTGGATCACTTTCCAAATATGGACAGTGAGAATCCCATTACAGAGGACAACATCCACACAGCTCATGAACATAGGGAAGGCAAGCTCATGCCTGTGTAGGGCCTTCTCTCCTAAGTTCTAGTCTCTTTGGTGCAGAGAAGTACATTAAAGGCTATAAAAAGAAAAACCCAGACACCAAGCCAACCACTAAAAAATTCAATCTACAATCTGCCTGCAAGGGAGGCAATGGTTGACATTGAACTTGTGTTAGTGGTCAACCAATGTTTGCTTTATCTTGAGGTCCTTACGACAAAAGGGAACTCTCATGCCCTACACTATCTGGATTGCCAAGAATGGAAGACTAGATAGACCAGAGAACTTGGGTAGAGCCAAACAAAATAGGAAGTGAACAAACAAATTTTTTCTTGTTGACATTTTGCTGAACTCATGGATGGATGCCTTGTCCAGTCAGAGTCATCAGAGAGGTCTCCTACAGCAGCAGATGGAAGAGGATGCAGAGATTACAGCCAAAAGTGGAGAGCGTCTAAGTGGAAGATCCCCATAGTGTCCCACATCTCAGCGTTCAGGGAACTCCACAGAAGTAGCAAATGAAAGATTATAATTCAGAAGCAAGTGGGTACACCAGGAGAACATGACCCACTGATTTGACTAAGCAGGGCACATATGGGATCACAGAGACTAAAGCAATAAGCATGGGGTCTGTGTGGGTCTGCAGCAGGTTCTCTGTGTAATGTTATGGGGCCTGTGTTGGTCTGTACCAGGTCCTTAGCATACATGATATGGTTGATAGCTTGGGATATCTGTGGGATTCCTAACAATGGGAGCAGGTTTGTCTCTGACACTCTTTCCTGTTTTGGGGATTCTTTTCCTCATATTTTCCCCCTGACTTGTCCAAACACTGCATAAGGCCTTTCATCTTGTCTTACTGTGTCTTGTTTTGTTGTGCTTGGTTGTCTTTAAGTGGCCTGCTCCTTTCTTAAAGAAAACAGAGGGGAAGTAGATCTTGGTGAGTGACATCCCTAGGTCTAGATTTGTTTCTAATTTGGAGTCTAGAATAACTAGGAAATATTCTTACAAGAGGGAGAGGGAGAGGGAGAGGGAGAGGGAGAGGGAGAGGGAGAGGGAGAGGGAGACGGAGAGGGAGAGGGAAGGGGCGGGGAGGGAGGGAGAGAGAGAGAGAGAGAGAGAGAGAGAGAGAGAGAGAGAGAGAGAGAGAGAGAGAGAGAGAGAGAGAGAGGTATGATTCAGCTGAATTGGGCAGGTACGAAGGACATTTTACTTTCTTGAGGGGTAATGGTGATTGTTTTCAAAAAAGATCTTTGCCAAGATGGAGATCTAGACAATCTAGGACCACCATGAAGGAGTGAGTCACCTACTTGTGACCCAGGCAAACTATACTTTTAGGTGTGAGTTGATAGTCTCTCATCATGTCTGTAGTTCCCTGTCTTAATGTATTTAGTTCATTCCTGAACATTAAGGATAATTTCTTTCCCATTTTGCTGGCACCAGTGAGTGAGTCTATATTTGCCATCAAATGGACTGATCTAATGCCCATTGAGTCTAGTCAGCATAACTGGACAGGACTATCTCAAAGGTTCAAATTTTCCCTGCATATTTTGTAAGAGTTACAAAAATCCTTAACAGTAATCCAAGTGGCACACCTAGATTCATCTCTTCTCCACTATGTACATGATATTTTATTGGCAGCAGTCAACACCACCACCTGTTTGAAAGTCACACAGGGCTTGCTCTAAATTTTTCAGATGTTGGGATATAACATCTCCCATGATTTGCCAAACTGGTCTTATAGCTTGGAAACAAGCTTGCTCTAGATAGGAGCTCTCAGTGGCTGATCCACAGGATCACTGATTTCCAGGCCAAGAGGTAGGCATGGTGATTACATTACAGGCTCTGGAATCCTGGATTTGCTGAAATAGCCCTTCTTCCCCCTTATTTTTCACAAGCTGGGAGACCATTCTTTGAAGCGGGCTGAAACAGAGGAACAAGCTTTCTAGAAACTAAAACAGGTTTATACCTAAGCCCCTACCAGATATCACTAAAGAGTTTCAGTCTTTCATTCATGGAACTCCAGGCATTATAAAGAGCATTTTGACTAAAATCTTGAGTCCCTGGTGGCCTGTGTTCAGCCATCTTGTTTGTGTGCAATAACTAAAACTCCTATATCAAACAGGGAAGGTAACAAACTCACCTTGGCCAGGACCTCAATTTAAGGGATCTCCATGCTGTGTAAACCCTCCTAAGAGTGTCAAATTGCCACTGAAAGTCAAATGACCACATAAGTGTCTGTTTCTTGATTATCTCTGTCTCATATTTGCTGGTGTAGAGAATTTCAACCCTGTACATTGATACCTGATGTTATCAGTTTCCTGAGGCCCTCATTCATGACTATAAGCTTACATTTTTCAAAACCTAGTAAACAAGTGTACATAATGCTTTAATCTTCCTTCTAGATCACTACCCACAATACTTAATGAAAAAAAAAAAACAGAAGGGGGAGTTGTGAGACATTGGTCTATACACAGATGGCCTACTCTCCAGTCGAGCTGATATGCTGAATACAGGGACTCGGTGGTGATAATTCACCTACATGGGACAGAAAGAATTCTCTCATGTCTCCTGCAACTTTGGCTCCTTTCTAAGTAACCATGTCCCCTTAGCCCCCACAAGAGAAGCATGGTCAGAAGTCACATACACAATGTCCCAAGGTTTTGACCATCAGGCTGTACTATTCCCCAGGTAACTAGCAACAGAAAAGATAGCAGCATACTTTAAAGGGGGCTCTTTGGCCTCTCTTCTCTCTCTCTCTCTCTCACCCTCTCAATCCCCTTTTCTCTTCTCCTCTACTCTCTCCTCTCTTCCTCTCTCTCCCTCTTTTTTCTAGCCTTTCTTTTCTCTCTCCTTTGCTCCTTATTCCTCTATGCCATGGCTGGCCTCTCTCTCTCTTTTACCTTTTCCCTTCCCCCTTTCTATAATAAAGCCCTAAAACCATAGACAACATCTCTGTTCATCAAGGACGGCCACAAGTGGAGGGTCGGATAAGCTTTCTCATAATGAGCCTTTTCTAATCTCTGGATGGAAGACCTTCCTCTGCTCCAGTCAAGGCTGCACTTACTGTGTGGGAACCTCTTCCCACAGCCCTCTCTCCTTTAACGCTGCGGCTATAGGGTATGGCACCATGGCCTGTAGTTTGGGGGCAGGCCCATGTCCACTCCCCATCCGTGAGTATGTCAGAAGCTTGGATGCCCACCTGGGGCTGAGTGGAAGTATCTGGCAACCACCCAAATCTGCCTGCCCAGAGCATAGGTGGAACTCGGGATGGACATAGGCTATCCTCCCTCCCCCTCTTCCCCAGGCACGTTTTAGTTCCCACAATAGAGAAATTAAAAAGAAAGTATTTTCTATATTAAAGTATAGAGAATATGGACAGGGGCACACAGGGCACAGGAACTGTGGAGCAGCCAGGGACTTCCCAGAGAGAGCTGTTCTTTCAGGAGGCCAACACACCTAAGATTATCAAGTTCCCTGCTAACAGAAGCAACAAGCCCCAGTCAGAAGCAGCAAGAGCAGCTCCCATGAGAGATAACCAGATCGCAAGAGGCAATCACAAGTATCTAAGAAACAGAAACCAAGGCTACTTGGCATCATCAGAACCTAGTTCTCCCACTCAGCAAGCCATGAATACCCCCACATACTGTTAAAGCAAGATTCTGGCTTAAAATCACATCTCTTAATGAAGATAGAGGACTTTAAGAAGGACATAAATGACTTCCTTAAACAAATACAGGAGAATACAGTTAAAGAAAGAGCTAGAAGCCCTCAAAGAGGAAACAAAAAAATATAGGAAAACACAACCAATCAGGTGAAGGAACTGAACAAAATCATCCAGTATCTAAAAATGAAAATAATAAAGAAATCACAAAGGAAGACAATCCTAGAGATATAATACTTCCTCACAGTAAAACGCTAGAAAAAAAAATCCAAGCAAATGGTTCCAAGAAAGAAGCTGGCATAGCCATTCTAATATCGAATAAAATCGATATTCAACCAAAAGTTATCAAAAAGGTTAAGGAAGGACACTTCATCCTCATCAAATTTAAAATCTACCAAGATGACCTCTCAATTCTGAACATCTATGATCTAAATGCAAGGGCACCCACTTCATAAAAAATTTTACTAAACTCAAAGCACACATTGGTCCTCACACAATAATAGTGAGATACTTCAACACCTCACTCACATCAATGGACAGATCATGTAAACAGAAGCTAAACAGAGAAACAAAATTAAACTAACAGAAGTTATGAACCAAGTGGATCTAACAGATATCTATGGAACATTTCATCCTGCAACAAAACTATATACCTACTTCTCAGCACCTCAGCCCCCAATTATCCACTCCATGATAATTATAAAGTATCATTGGTAACTCTTGCCACAAGGAATGTTAAACAATTCTTCCTGGTGTTAATATTATGTGCAATGACCATTGGAAATGATTTGTAAACTATTTCCTCAATCTATAATTTACCATTATGTGAAGGATGGATTGCTGTCTGATTCAGATACACATATCTTACAAAAAATGTTTAATGAAGTAAAAAGAATTTTGGCTTGTTTGGGCTTACAAATTGCTTTTGAAATATACAAAAAAAAAGAGGTTCTATTAATTATATAGGATATAAGATAGGTCCTCAAAAAACTTCCAGCCACAATAGTTACAGTTCAAATGAAACCAATTAGAAGTATTTAATGATTTTTTAAAAAATTGTAAGGAGATATTAATTGGCTGAGACCCATATCTGTATCTGGATTGACTACTCAAGAGCTAATTGATTTACTTATTGTAATATTTGTTTATCTCACGAGGTGATTTTGTCTTAAATAGTTCAGGAAATTCATAAGCTGAATGTAAAATAGAATTGGCTCTGGTAGAAAAGAATACAGGATGCATATATGGACCATTTTTTTGCAAAGCAGAATCGTTTCTTATTAATTTTGCCTTCTACATACTTTCCCAAAGGAATTCTTATGAAGAAAGAAGTTAGTATCTTAGAATGGATAGTCTTAGCATGTAAACAGAATAAAAAATATCCAGAAAGGTTTTCTGATTTGCTTGTGAAAGGTAGGATAATACTTCATCAATTAGCAAGAATAGACCCAGCAGAGATTGCAGTGCCATATACTCCTGCCCAATAATTACCTCAGTGAGGATTGGCAAAGGATTTGAAGTGACTTGGGGAAGGGGATTAACATCAAATACCCCAAAGGCAAGTAAATTCAGTTTATCAAAAGAACTAATTGGATTTTTCCTCATGTAGTAAGAGAAACACCAATGCCTAAAGATCCTCCTTTTATACAGATACCAATGAATCAGGAATTGCTGGTTAAAAGTCAGAAAGTATAAGTAAAATAATACAAAGTCCACATACTTCAGTTCAGAAATCTGAACTGGATGCTATTCTCATGGTTCTATTAGACTTTCCAGAACCTCTTTATATAATTACTAACTCTCAATTTGCAGGGAGTTGTTTTGCAAATAGAAACTACTGAACATTTTCCAGGTGATTTCTTTGTTATTTATATAACTACAAGTAATTCAAAAGGAGAGCTCATCCGTAATATCTATCTATCTATCTATCTATCTATCTATCTATCTATCTATATGTCTATATGTCTATATAACTATACCTATCTATCTATCTGTCTATATGTCTATCTAACTCTATCTATCATCTATATCTATATGTCTATATGTCTATCTAACTATATCTATCTATCTATCATATATCTATGTATATGTATACATATATATTTATTTATCTCTATATATCTATATCTATCTATCTATCTATCTCTATCTATCTCTATCTATCTCTATCTATCTATCTATCTATATATCTCTATATATACTTAATCCTATACTCAAAAAACTGGAAAATCTGGATGAATTGGATAATTATCTAGACAGATATCAGGTACCAAATTAAAATCAGGATTAGATAAACCCTGTAAATACTCCCATAACCCCTAAAGAGATAGAAGCAGTCATTAATAGTCTTGCAAACAAAAACAGCCCAGGATCTGATGAGTTTAGTACAGAATTCTATGAGATCTTCTGATGGAAGCTGGCCTGCGGCTCACAAGAAAAGGGGTACACCTGGGAGGCAAGCCAGGGCTGAAAAGAGAGGGGAAACTAGGTGGTCAAGAGAAAGAATGGAGTTCAGTCAAGTTTCCTGATAAAAGCTCAAATGTTTAATGGCAAATGTGCTTATAAAGTGGGAGGGGTGAGGCCCATTCCTGTCAATACATCCTTGGAGCCTGGAACCAGCTGCAGGTGATGAGTTGCAGGATAGGATATCGTCTCCAGAATAGTTCAGTTTTCTCACAGTAGGTAGCAGTGTCATGAAGGGGAACAGCTGCACTGGCTGAACAATAGAGTGATCTAGGGAGGATAGCTCCATCCTAGGAAATATCCTTAGTGGCAGCAAGGTCAAGGTCTGACTCAGCCTGCTTTAGGCTAGGGAGGTTACAATCTTCAAAGAAGACCTAATACCAATACTCTTCAAAATATTATGCGAAATCAAGAGATAAAGAACACTATTCAATTTGTTGAATTACAATTATACTTAAACCATACAAAGACCCATTGAAGAAAGGCAACTTCAGACCAAGTTCCCTTATGAATATCAATGCAAAAATACTCACTAAAATTCTTGCAAACTGAATCCAAGAATACAACAAAAACATCATCCATCATGATCAAGTAGGCTTCATCCCTGTGATGCAGGGATGGTTTAATATACGGAAATCTATCAACTTAATTTACTATAGAAACGAACTAAAGACAAAAACCACATGATCATCTCCTTAGATGCTGACAAAGCATTTGACAAAACAACTACACACATTCATTATAAAAGTCGAGGAAAGATCAGGGATTCAAGGCCCAAACTTACACATAATAAAAGGAAGAGACAGCAAAGGGAGAGCCAGCATCAAACTAAATGGTGAGAAACTTGAAGCAATCCCACTAAAATCAGGGACTAGACAAGGCTGCCCACTTTAACCCTACCTATTCAATATAGTACTTGAATTCCTAGCCAGAGCACTTAGACAACAAAAGGAGAACACATTAATACAAATTGAAAAAATAAGAAGTCAAAATATCACTGTTTGCAGATGATATGATACTGTATATAAGTGATCCTAAAACTTTCACCAAAGAACACCTAATCCTGATAAACAGCTTCAGTGAAGGAGCTGAATATAAAATTAACTCAAACATATCAGTGGCCTTTCTCTACACAAAGGATAAACAGGATAAGAAAGAAATTAGGGAAACAACACCCTTCAAAATAGTAAAAAATATAAAATTCCTTGGTGAGACTCTACCTAAGGAAGTGAAAAATCTGTATGACAAAAACTTCTAGTCTCTGAAGAAAAAAAATGAAGAACTCAGAAGATGGAAAGATCTCCCATGCTCATGGATTGGTAGGATTAATATAGTAAAAATGTATATTTGCCGAAAGCAATCTACAGATTCAATGTAACCCCCATCAAATTCCAACTCAATACTTCAATGAGTTACAAAGGGCAATTTGCAAATTCATCTGGAATACCAAAAAAATAGTAAGAGAGCAAAAACTATTCCAACAATAAAAGAACCTCTGGTGGAATCCCCATAGCTCACCTCGAGCTGTACTACAGAGCAATTGTGATAAAAACTGCATGGTACTGGTACAGCGAAAGACAGGTAGATCAATGGTATAGAATTGAAGACACAGAAATGAAGCCACTCACCTATGGTCACTTGATATTTGACAAGGGAGCTAAAACCTTCCGGTGGAAAAAAGACAGTATTTTCAACAAATGGTTCTTGCACAATTGGCAGTTATCATGTAGAAGAATAAGAACTGATCCATTCTTATCTCCTTGAACAAACTCAAGTCTAAATGGATCAATGACCTCCACATAAAAGCAGAGACACTGAAATTTATAGAGGAGAAAGTGTTGAAAAGCCTCAAAGATATGGGCACAGGGGAAAACTTCCTTAACCGAACAGCAATGGCTTATGCTGTAAGATCTAGAATCAACAAATGGGAACAGATAAAATTGCAAAGCTTCTGTACGGCAAAAGATACTTGCAATAGGGAAAAAAGGCCACCAACATATTGGGAAAGGATTTTTACCAATCCTAAATCAGATAGGGGAACTAATATCCAATATAAACAAAGATCTCAAGAAGATGGACTCCAGAAATTCAAATAATCCATAAACAATGTGGTACAGAACTAGAAAAGGATTCTCAACTGAGGAATAACAAAGGGTGGAAAAGCACTTGAAAAAATGTTCAACATCCTTCACCATGCACTAGTATGTTCATGGCAGCCTTATTTATAATGGAAAGAATCTGGAAAGAACCCATATGCCCCTCAACAGAGGACTGGATATAGAAAAATGTGGTACATTTGAACAATGGAGTACTACTCAGCTATTAAAACAATGGATTTAGGAAGTTCTTAGACAGATAGATGTATCTGGAAGATATCATCCTGAGTGAGATAACCCAATCACAAAAGAAGTCACTTGAAATGCACTCACTGATAAGTGGATATTAACCCAGAAACTTAGAATATCCAAGATACAATTTGCAAAACACAAGAAAATCAAGAAGGAAAATCAATATGTGGATACTTCATACCTCCTTAGATTAGGGAACAAAATACCCATGGAAACAGTTACAGAGACAAAGTTGGGAAATAAGGTGAAAGGATGGACCATCCAGAGACTACACCACCCAGGTATCCATCCCATAATTAGCCACCAAATGCAGACACTATTGCACATGCCAGCACTATTTTGCTGAAAGGACTCTTATATAGCTGTTTCATGTGAGGATATGTCAGTGCCTGGCAAATAAAGAAGTGGATGCTCACAGTCAGCTATTGCATGGAACACAGGGCCCCCAATGGAGGAGCTAGAGAAAGCATCCAAGGAACAGAAGGGATCTGCAACCCTATAGGTGGAACAACAATATGAACTAATCAGTACCATCAGAGCTTGTGTCTCTAGCTTTTTATGTAGCAGAAGATGGCTTGATCGGCCAACTATGGGAAGAGAGGCTCCTTGGTTTTGCAAACTTTATATGCTGCAGTACAGGGAAATGCCAGGGCCAAGAAGTGGGAGTGGATGGGTAGGGGAGCAGGACAGGGTTGGGGGGAGGGTATAGGGGACTTTTAGGATAGCATTAGAAATGCAAATGAAGAAAATATCTAGTAAACATTTCTGAAAAAATAAACAAAAAACAAACAAACAAACAAAAAAGAAAAAGAATACCTCACAAGAAAGCTGGACAAGGCATGAAATAGGACAAAAGGGGTTAAAGAGAAATATGCAAATTAAAAAATATATCATTATGTGTGTTTGTGTGTGTGTGTGTGTGTGTGTGTGTGTGTGTGTGTTGGGTGAACATAAATTCAAACACATGTATGTCCTGTACCTGAAGAGGCCAGAGGATTGCAAATAAGTGCAAAAAACAGTGGTTGGAAAAAATGACTCAGCTGTTTAAAGCACCTGTTCTATGCAGGTGACCGGGCACAAAGCACCCACATAGTGGCTCACAATTTATGCACAGCTAAAGTTTCAGAGAATCAGTGCACACTTCCAGCCTCTGTAGGCAACAGAGTAATAAGTGAGAGAGAGGGCCTGCATGGCCTAGCACACTCTTGTAATCAATCTCAGTACTAGGAAGTTGGAGACAGGATTGTATCAGGGATTATAGGGGATCTGGATGCTCCCTTCTGATCTCTTAGGACAGAATAAACTCTTGTGGTGTGCTTATGTACATGTACATGTGTAATGTCCACACACATTAAATGTTACACACATAAATAGAAACCAAAATTGCATACAAGAGCCTCTACAGTTGAAATAAAGTAGTGCCATTTGCAGTGTTTCATATGTTTCACATTTGTTCAAGTTTTTCAAGTCTGTAAGGGCTTATAAATCTAGAAATTGTCTTAAAGCCAGTAGTAACTTATTCCCACCTCCTGAAAACTCCCTTAGAAGTGATGGTGCCTGGTACTCCATGTACGCATGTGCAGGGTATATTGAGCCAATCAGCACAGTCCCTGGGTGAGACCTATTTTCTCCAGCTGGCATCACAAAGGGTCCTCAGAATCCTCTGTCCGGGCATCGTTGCTGACAACGGTTTTTTACCATTGAGGAGCTGAGCGTGTAAGGGTGCATTTGTGAGGGTGTTCACATCTGAGATAACCTGTAAGTGATAATCGGCTCTGCTCAGGGTTGTTGGACAATTAATCAAGGTCTGACAGGGCATCTCATGCCCAGGAGGCCACTCTGTGGGGAAAAGCCTCCTGATCGCCATTTCTATGGCTTCTGAGGTTAAAATGAAGGTGGAGTACTGTATTCATGGCAGAGGATTGAACAGCCCAGGGACTTAGAGTATTGTGAACCCTTGGAGGACACAATCTTGGGGCCTGGGATAGGATCAGAGACCTGGCTGCAGGACTGGCGGTCAGGGGAGCAGGGAGCCATTGGGTGAGGAACCTTGGCACTTGTCCTGTGTGCTTTCCGGGATCCCTTAGAAACACACTGAGGATTCCTCCCTCTTCGTTGTCTTCTCTACGGTGTGTTCCTTTGGTACAGACTGTATGGACATTGCAGACAGGGAAGTGGCATAGGAAGAATGAAAGTAAAGAAGAAGAGGAGACATTGCAAGAGATTAATAAGTAATCTGGGATGGATTCTGACCAAAGATTCTCCTATCTCAATCGCCCATGTATTGGGATTAAAGACTTGGACCACCAAGTGCAGTTTTTCTCTCAGTTTTAGTTCCGTAGGATGGAATCTTCCTTTGTAGCTCAGGCTGGCCTGGCTTGGGCTGGCCTTGAATTTACAATCTATAGATGTTTGAAATCCTAGGCTTCCCCCAATCCCAAATTTCTCCAATATAAGAATTTTCTGTGTGGGTGGCGGTGGTCAGTATTTGTTGTAGACTGAACATTGGGGTTTCTTGACATGGATATATAGTTACCATGTTCATTATCTTTCTGCATAGTAATGTGAGTTTACTTTAATACTGAGATACACTGAGAAACAGAATTGCTGATGTATTGTTTAAAAACAATCTTTGGGGGATAGTACCAAAATTCAGATGCCTCAAAGGTTAAATGCAAACACTTTTGCTCATCGTGTTGGTGGGAAGGGGAGGACTCACATATTAAAGGCTAGCCTGTTTTTGCCTTTTTAAAACTGAGAAATGGCAGATTGTTAACTTTGGTTCTAAAGGAGGTTTTTAAACAAGAAAGTTAAAGAAGATTTTAAAACAAATTTGGGAGGGGGAAGGACATGATAAATGGGATACTTGGAGGAAACTGTAAGGGGAAGCAAACACACACACACCCCCACACCCCCACACACACCCCCACCCCCCCCCACACATATATATATATACACATATAGATACATACACACACACACACACACACACATATATATATATATATATATATATATATATATATATATACATATATACACACATATATATGTCACCATATTGAATATGTATACAAAACACTCTGATAAAGACAAATTATTAAAAATATAAGTGTTATAAAACAAAAGAAACAATCTTTCATTGAGCTAAGATAATTATTTGACTTTTTGACATTGTTAACTATTAAAATGATACCTTTGGATTCAGATAACTAATTTTTTTCTTTTTTCCTTTTTATTTTATTTTTTAACTAAGAAGACATCTGAGTGCTTAAGAGAAAAATGGCTCTTAAGAAACTGTGGTCGATACCAAAGGAAGGTTACTTATTACTTCTTGACTGTGATGATGAAGAAGATGACATAAATTTTTTGGAGGAGGCTCATTCTGAAGGTCTTGTATATCCAGTGTTGGGTATTGTGTCCTGCAGTTATTTAGACTTTAAGTTAGTCACCTGAAATTGAAGAATTCTTTGCTAAGAGTTTTCATATACTTCAGTTCTAATTTTACCTATATCTATATATTCCTATACCTGAGTTTTAGCAGCATATATACGTACTCTTGGCACTGTAGTCACAATATGTTTAGAAACAATAACTAGCTATGATTTTACCCCAGGAAAAGACCTGATGTTTTTCCTATATGTTAGCAGAAAGGGTGTTTATTTCATAAAACCTGCACATAAATTATTTCATTCCTTTTTTCTATCATATATTTTCTTTATTTACATTTCAAATATTTTCCCCTTTTCTATTTCCCCTCTGAAATTCCCCTCTCCTCTCCCCCTGCTCCCCAATACACCCACTGTTTTCATTGTGTCCCTTATTTTTGGGTATGTTTTAGCTTCATTTTCATTAAACTCTACAAAGTCTTTAAGTTCTTTATTTCTTCCTTGACCGAGTTATCATTGAGTAGGTTGTTGGTCATCTTCCACATGTATGTGGTTTTCTATTATTTATATTTTTATTGAAGATCAGCCTTAGTCCATGTTGATCTGATAGGATTCATGGGATTTTTATACCTGTTGAGGCATATTTGTGACTGATTATATGGCCAATTTTGGAGAAGGCCTCATGAGGTGCTGAGAAGAAGGGATATCCTTTTGATTTAGGATAAAATGTTCTATAGATATCAACTAAATTCATTTGTTTCATAACTTCTATTAGCTTCACTGGGTCTCTTTTTATTTTATGTTTCCAGGATGTGTCCATTGATGAGAGAGGGGTGTTGAAGTCTTCCACTATTATTGTGTGCAGTGCAATGTGTGTTTTGAGCTGTACTAAAGTTTCTTTTATGAATGTGGATACCCTTGCATTTGGAGCATCAATGTTCAGAATTGGGAGTTCATCTTGGTAAATTTTAACTTTGATGAATATGAAGTGTCTCTTCTTGTCTTTTTTGATAACTTTGGGTTGAAAGTCGATTTTATTTGATATTAGAATGCCTTATCCAGCTTGTTTCTTGCCACCATTTGCTTGGAAATTTGTTTTCCAGACTTGTACCCTGAGGTAATGTCTGTCTTTATCCCTGAGGTTTATTTCTTTTATGAAATAAAATGCTGGTCATGCTTACACATTCAGTCTATTAGTCTATATCTTTTTATTGGGGAATTGAGTCCACTGATATTAAGAGATATTAAGGAAAAGTCGTTGTTGCTTCCTGTTATTTTTGTTGTTAGAGTTGGAATTTTGTTCATGTGGCTATTTTCTTTTAGATTTGATGCAAGATTACTTTCTTGCTATTCTAGAGTGTAATTTCTCTCCTTGAATTGGAGTTTTTTTCCTTTATTGTCCTTTGAGGGGCTGGATTTGTTGGTAGATATTGCGTAAATATGGTTTCGTCACAGAATACCTTGTCTTCTGAATCTATGGCAAAAGAGTTTTACTGCGTATAGTAGACCTGGCTGTTATTTGTGCTCTCTTAGAGTCTGTATGACATCTGTCATGGATCTTCTGGCTTTCATAGTCTCTGGGGAGAAGTTAGGTATAATTCTGATAGGTCTGCCTTTATATGTTACTTGACCTTTTTTTTCCTTACTGCTTTTTGTATTCTCTTTGTTGTGTGCATTTGGTGATTTGATTATTATATGATGGCAGGAATTTCTCTTCTGGTCCCAAGTGTTTGGAGTTCTGTAGTCTTCTTTTACGTTCGTGGGCATCTCTTTCTTTAGGTTAGGAAGTTTTCTTCTATAATTTTTTGAAGATATTCACTGGCCCTTTAAGTTAGAACTCTTACTTCTTATCTATAACTATTATCCTTAATTTTTGTCTTCTCCTTGTGTCCTGAATTTCCTTGATGTAATTATTTCATTTCCAAAAGCTGTTTCAAAAACTCGCATAGGCAGTTTTTCCAGGGAAATGCAAATCGATAGTACCTTATTAACTATTACTAATATAGCATACTTTATATGTTTCCATTTTCTATTGTCAATACAGTAAAGAGCCCAGCATTTGACAAAGATGAGAATATGTCGCCTCACATAGAAGCAGATGAAGATATGGGGTAATATTTTCAATTTTTTTTGTCAGTTCAATAGTGTACTTCAAAAGTAGTGTTTGTGATGCCTTTACTGGAGAAGTAGATTCAGGAAGATCAGCAATTCAAGGTCAGACACAGCTATATATTGAGTTCAAGCCCAGCTTGGTGACCTTGAGACCTTGTAATCACAAACACATAGCAACTAAAACAATAGGACCACCTGCATGAGATCTTCCCAGATATACACACAAAGAAAAGGAGAAACTTCATAAAAAGAAGAGGTGGACCATCTGGAAGGAAGACGGGTCTCAGCAAGAGTAGGAGAGTTATGAAGAAAGTACTGTGGGGTGTAATTATATGAATTGTTAAAAGTAAATAATTCAGGTTCACTTTGGTTGTCTGACACGTATTTTATATGCATATGACATTTGTTCCAAAACAAACATTATATATTTATTATAAATAATTAAAAGAAGTTTCTGTGTAGAGTTTTGTGTGTGCTAGGCAAATGCCCTACCAGTCAACTATATTTCTAACTTTAATTTTTATTGTCATTTCTTCATAGAGATGAAGTAGACCGTATGTTGGATAAATCTGGAGGTACGTGTTTTTGGAGATATTTGCCTGTTGTTTGAAGAGGACAGAAGAGGGCATCAGGGGCTGGAGAGATAGCTTAGTGGTTAAGAGCACTGCCTGCTCTTTCAGAGGTTCTGAGTTAAAATCCCAGCAGCCACATGGTGGCTCACAACCATCTGTAATGAGATCTGACACCCTCTTCTGGTGTGTCTGAAGATAACTACAGTGAACTTATTTATAATAATAAATAAATCTTTTAAAAAAAGAAGAGGGCATCAGATCTCTATAAACCCTATAGCATAGGAGTATAATTTTAGGTTTCACAGTAATTGTAGTTTTCTTTAAAACACATACAGATGACTTCTCACCCAACATTCAGAACTAAAGCTGAAGGTGTAACTCAGTGGTACAACACTATGTAAAAGCTATGAATTTCGTCTTCAGTGGCAAAAAACAAAACAAAACAAACAAACAAACAAACAAAAACCAACACACCAAATTAACAAAAAACCTACCAAACAAAACAGAGCAATAAGCCTCACAAATGAAATGTTATTTTGTCCAGTTTGCCCAATTAACTGCAAATTGTAAAGTGAGCAAGAAACACAATTTGCTGTTGTAAGGAAACAAAGAAAACCAGCATTAAGTATTTTAGGAACCTAAAGTTAGGCATGATTAGAGACATAAAAAAAAGACAGTGGCCACAGCAACAGGACAAACATCCCAGAGGGACTAGGGAGATGGCTCTTTTGTTAAAATGATTTCCTTGAAAATAAATGGACTTAAGGTGGGGGCTTACAATCACTTTAAAAATTCAGGCTGCAGCCCAGTGCTGAGTAGGTAGAAACAGCTAGCTGGCTAGCCAGGCTAGTGACATTGGTGAGCTGCAGGGTCAGAGAGACTCTGTCTCAAGATTTAAGTTGGGTCAGGCAGTGGTGGCACATGCATTTAATCCCAGCATTTGGGAGGCAGAATCAGGGGGATTTCTGAGTTTGAGGCCACTCTGGTCTACAGGGTGAATTCCAGGACAACCAGGGCTACACAGAGAAACCCTGTCTCAAAAAACCAAATATATATATGTGTGTGTGTGTGTGTGTGTGTGTGTGTGTGTGTGTGTGTGTGTGTGTGTGTAAGTTGGAATATGATTGAGAATACAGCAGATGTCCATTTCTGGACTCCTTATGCACACATATACTAAAATGTATACACATCATTTTTGCTGAGTCTCTTTTTATGATTGAGCCATTCCAAAGGTAGTTAGTCTCAAGTTCATGGAGACTCTGGCCACCCTGATAAGTTCCAGTTATATTGAGCAATGCTTGACACTTGTTCAAATCCCACCCTTTCAGATTAAGTTTTGTGCTTCTAAAGATTACCCTGTAAAATCTTTATCACCAGCCTCTCACTGCCTGTCTTTCCCCCTTCAGAGTCCAAGAACCCTCTGCTAGTTTCCCTTCCTCCTTGCTTTAACCCACATTCATCTCTTTCATCATTGTCTTCCTGCATCTCTTCCATATTCATCCTCCTTCCTCCAACATCAGAACCCTCTTTCAATCCCATCCCACTCTTACCCCCATTTTAAATTCTTTCACTTCCCCTTATTTATCTATACCTCTTGTTTCCAATCCCCCATCCCTCCCATGATTATCAATATCCCTCATGGAGATATTACCAACAGTTTTACCCAACAGTTTCTTTCCATTAGTACTGCTAAAAGTTCTTTAAATCCTCTTGTCTCCGCTGGTTTAAGACAAGCATGCTGGAGCAGATCACATCCAGATTGATCTGGAAGTGGACGGGTGCTATCCATGGTCACTCCTCAGTGGACTTCACATATTTCTCATATGCTTCTTCACTCATCAATTCTTCCAGCTCTAAAGGGTCATCAGTTCATCCAGGTCCAGTATCATCCTGATCAGCCAACCATCTTAACAGGATTTGTTGACAAACGCTGGGTTTTCGGCAAGTGCTTCATTGAGTTTGGTAACCTCTCCAGACATAAAAGAGGAGAGTTCACTGGCAGCCTTCATGCTCTTCAAAGAGCCAAACTCTTTGGTTTTTCAATTTTGTCCCTACTTCAGGCAGACTACAGTAAGCAACATCTCCTAAACCTTCCTGTGCAAAATTGCTGATCCCCTCCATTCCCATCCCTTCCTCTGTTGTTATCCATTTATGTTTCTCTGTGAATTTACACACATACAGCAAAGTAGATCTAGTGCTCAGTGAGCAGACAGCAGCAGCACTCAGCGCCCAGGGCTGCAGCACGCAGAAGGCCAGGGCAGTGAGCAAGCTGCAGGCCACAGTCCTGCATGCTCCTCACCACTTGATCTGAGGTCCAGAGGGTTAATTTGCTTTGCCTCTGCCACTGGGCTCTCAGGGAGTTTTGCCAGTCTTATTGTTATTCATGTTTATGTTTCCTAAGACCTAGGTATCTTAAGTTATTGGTCACATTGCTTGGTATTGTTTCTTGTCTCCCTTCTTGTTGAGTGGATTTTTTAAAATGTATTTATTTTTATATATGTTGGCATTGCGCTTGCATATCTGTGCTAGAGTGCCAGATCCTCTGGAACTATAGTGACAGACAGTTGTGAGCTGCCATCTGGGTGCTGGGAATTGAACTGGGGTCCTCTGGAAGAGTCAAGGATACCCAAGAGGAAGTAGTGACTCCTTGCCTGTAAAAGAGACAAAAAGCATTGGTCTTGGTAGGCCAAGCTTGCAATCTCAGCTCCTCAGGAGGCTAAAGCAGGAACATCTTGTATTTGAGGATGGTTACAACTAAGTAAGTTCAAACTCCAGTACCAATAATAACAGCAATAATAAATATTCTGACAAAAGCAACTTTATGAAGGGCTTATTTTGGCTTACAGTTTGAGCCTTTGCAAGATGCCCTCATACAAATACCTAGTCTCTTTATGACAGCCACAATGGCACAAATAAATTACCCCAAAATAAAAAAAAAATCTTTTATAAATCAAAGATTTTATTATAATATATCATATAGTCTATTGTTCACTAAAGAACAAGAAGAAAAATTATAATCACATATATTTTATTATATTATACCATTCATTTATTATATATCCACAACATTTTTCAAAACTAAATGTAATATGGAATTGTGTAGAAAATGACAGTTAACTAAAATTTACCTCCAAAGAGACAAAAAAAATCCCAGAATTATTAAGCTACTATTCCATAGGAAATCAACATTTAGGACCATGTAAATCCAGTATTGCTGTTTCAGAAATTAGAAAATGAAAAATATCGAATTTATTATCTGCAACAAGTATATATCTTTCTACCAAAACATGACCAAGATAGTAGAACACTCACATACAGAAAAAGCAAAGTTAAAATTTTACAAAAGTAGGTCCTGGGGTATAAGACCTGAACTGAATCATCAGAATCCATGAGAAATAGCCCTGTGTAGTGCTGCATATAACTCAAGGGTGAAGATGAAGATAGGCAAATTCCTGGAGCTCATTAGTCAGCCTAAATAACATAACCATGAAGTTCCAAGAATAATGTAGACACACTTGAGGAATGATGACACCCATGGTATCCTTTGTCTACACAAACATACATCCAACACGTATGTACCCACACAAATATATAGGCAGACAAGCGTTTTTACTTGTGGGAAAAAAAAACATTATTCATTGTTGGGATGTTTGTTTTTTGTTTTTTGTTTGTTTGTTTGTTTTGAACATATGAAGCTGTTTAATTAGGTTAATAATTTAGAAGACCAGTTTGGGAGGATACATCACGTTTGTCAGGGAAAACTGAGATCGCAGGTAACCCTCGAGCTGAGGAACAGCTTTCATCTTTGGCAAAATCTGCGAGTCCACAGCTTTCTGATCAGCCTTTTGCTGCTCTGTAGTCTTGTATTTCTCCTTCTTCATGTTGAAGATCTCGCACTCCTGATGCCTGGGCTTGCACAGCTGCTTCTTCTTGAAGTAAGCGTCAGTCAGGTGTTTGGGAATTTTAACATCGCTGATATCAACTTTCGTAGAGGTGGCAATGACAAACTTCCGGTGTGTTCTGCGCAGAGGAGCTCTGTTGATGACAAGAGGTCCAGTCACAAGCAGCAAGCCACTGTCCAGCTGCTACAGGAAAACCATTTTCTTGCCCCTTTGGCGCCCAGTGAGGATGATCAAGACAGTTCTGGTAGTGATGCTGGAGCATAGCCTTCTCATGTGCTGGCTGAAGTGCTTCTTGCAATGGCTCAGCGGCTTCCGAGGCATGTCTTCGGTGGGATAGTACCTAGGCATTTCTCGAAGCTTCATTAGCCAGGTGCCACCGTTCTTGTCTCCACCAACTGTTTTGGTGACAGTAGAAAGGACCTTCTCCTTTTTCTTCTTCTTCTCAACCTTGGTCTTGGCAGCCGAGTATTTCCTTTTGTACAGGGCCTTCCTGGAATACATAACAGATCGGGAGTACCTGCCAATTCCTCTCACCAGGACAGGGTTTCGGCTGTAATGGGGCTTCGCCTTCTTGGGCTTTTTAACCTTAGGGCGAACTTTTTGGCTGCTTTAGTGGCCTGGGGAAGGGAGGCAGCAGCAGCCCTCTTGGCCACAGATTTCTTCTCCTTTTATCAGGTGCCTTTTTACCTGCCATCTTACAAGACGGGGAAGGGCAGGATGTTTTAATACAGTCATAACACCAGTAATCAATTTCAGTAGAACTATGACATATTTTTTTTCTAGAAGGAGACCATATAATACTGTGTCTTATTTTTTAAAATGAAAAAAAATATTGCTGGGTCCAGAGCTTAGCAGAATTGTTATCAAACCAAATACAGACTTCATCCGCAACACATGGAGAGATGCAGATTCCCATAGTTAAACATTTGGAAGAGTTCAGAGAGTGCTGCAGAGGAAAGGAAGGAAGGATCAGAGGAAACGGAGGGGTCAGGAACATACCAGGAGAACTTGGCCCACAGAACCAACTAACAAGGACTCAAAGGGGTTCAGAGAGAGCAGGAAGCCTGCAGGGGTCTGACCTAAGTGTTCTACATATGTTATGGCTGAGTAGCTTGGTGTTTTTATGGAAATCCGTACAGTGAGACTGGAGACTTTTTGTAATTCTTTTGCCTACTTGTGCGACACTTAACCTCCTACTGGGTTTCCTAATCTAGACTTGATATGATGGTACATGTCTGGTCATATTATAGCTTGTTACATTGTGTTTAGTTGATATCCCTAGGAAGCATGCTCTTCTCTGATGGGAGGAGGAGCGAGCATGGATCTGAGGGAGAGGGAGAGGTAGGAGAGACCCTGAGAGGAGGGGAGCTAGGGGAAACTTTGGTTAAGATTTATTATAAATGAGACGAATTTTTGCTTTAAAAATAGGTACGCCGAAAGAGAGAGAGAGAGAGAGAGAGAGAGAGAGAGAGAGAGAGAGAGAGAACTATTGAATCCAACTACCTATCAGTAGAACTGTCGCAAAAAGATACATAACAATTTTAGAAATTAGAAGTGGTACTAATACATAAATAGGCAAATGAGCAGAGTGGGAAGTTTACACATTGATTTGGTTCAGTCTAAGAAGATGATATGTTTAATTAATAGGAAGAAATATACAGAATAGTAAAATACGTTGGGCTGTACAGAGAAATCCTGTCTTGAAAAAAAATAAAGTAAAATATGTTGGGATACTTAGACAGCAATTTAAAAATTAGACAACATTAAACTCATTCCTTAAGTTAGATTTCTACCTCCAGAAGAATGAAATTAGATTTATATATTTTGCCCTAATTATTCTGAAATGATTAAAGTAATTCCATCTTGTCCTGACTCCATTTTTGTGTGTTCTTAGACACTTCTCAGCCTTATATCTCCATCCACCAACAGTCATATCCACCTTTTTGAGCTTCCATCTCCTTGACCATGGTCCAGATATATTAACTAAAATGACAAATATTTATATAAACTTAAACTTTAATAACTGAAGAAATTATACCTTTAAATTAGTAGCATATTGTATCTGAAATAACTACTATGTTTTGTCAAAACAAATGTTGGCAGGTTACTCAGATCCACATTTAATATTGGTATAATTTTTCATTTTGCTGTGCCACTGAGTTTTGGCACCAAGACTCTTATAATCTTTGTGTTTGTTTGTTTGTTTGTTTGTTTTTATTTATTCACTTTATATCCTGCTCATTGTTTCACTCCTGGTCACTTCCTCCCACAAACCTTCACCCCTTGCCCTTCTTCTCTGAGAGGGTCAGTGGTCCCTGGGTATTACCCAACTGTGGCCCATCAAGTGTCTGTGAGACTAGGTGTTTCTTCTCCCACTAAGACCAGACAAGGCAACCCAGCTAGAAGAAAATACCCCTCTTACCTGCAACAGCTTTTTGGATAGTCCCTGCTCCAATTATTTGGAACCCACATGAAGACCAAGCTGCATTATCTCGTGTGGAGGCTTACATCTATTCCCTGTATGCTTTTTGGTTGGTGGTTCAATCTCTAAGAGCCCCAAGGGTCTAGTTTAGTTGACTGCTGGGATTTCTGTGGAGTTCCTATTCCCTTCGGGGCTGGAAATCCTTTCTCCTATTCTTCCATAAGTGTCCCCAAGCTCCATCCACTGTTTAGCTGTGGGTATCTGCAACTCTCTGAGCCAGCTGCTGGATGGAGCATCTCAGAGGACAATATACTCCTGTTTACAAATAGAGTATCATTAGTAGTGTCAGAGACTGATGATTGCCCATGGGATGGGTCTCAAGTTGGGCTGGGTATTGGTTAGCCATTTCCTCAGTCTCGGCTCCATCCCCCATTCGTGTATTATTTTCAGTCAGGATAATTTTGGGTAAAACATTTTGTGGGTGGGTTGATGTCTTCTGTAGTTTCACTGGGTACCTGCCTGGCTACAGGAAACTCTTAAGGTTCCATATTTCCAGTGCTGTGGACACTTACAATCTCATAACTGACCTGATTAGAATCATGGTCTGTATCTTTGGATATATTACATTTTTTGGAGGTCCCAGTGAAAAAAATATTCTCTCACATAGGACTTGGCCTCACTCCTGACATCCCCAGACAGTGGCGAGGATTCAGGGCATGTGTCTACTGAAGACATTCCATAACCCCATATCTCCAACTGAGCCTGCAGAGGTTTTAGAATGATCTTTGTGTCCCCATACACCAAAACAGAGTCATTATAATATTCTTTTTTTATGTAAATATTTTTGTATTACATATTTTCCTCAATTACATTTCCAATGCTATCCCAAAAGTCTCCCATACCTTCCCCACCACTCCCCTACCCACCCATTCCCACTTTTTGGCCCTGGCGTTCCCCTGTACTGGGGCATATAAAGTTTGCAAGTCCAATGGGTCTCTCTTTCCAGTGATGGCCTACTAGGCCATCTTTGAATACATATGCAGCTAGAGTCAAGAGCTCCAGGGTACTAGTTAGTTCATAATGTTGTTGCACCTACAGGGTTGCAGATCTCTTTAGCTCCTTGGATACTTTCGCTAGCTCCTCCATTGGGGGCCCTGTGCTCCATCCAATAGATGACTGTGAGCATCCACTTATGTGTTTGCTAGGCCCTGGCCTAGTCTCACAAGAGACAGCTATATCAGGGTCCTTTCAGCAAACGCTTGCTAGTGTATGCAATGGTGTCATCGTTTGGAGGCTAATTATGGGATGGATCCCTGGATATGGCAGTCTCAATATTCTTAATGAACAAGTCTGTCTACAGAATTCAGTTCTGATTGAGAAATGCATGCCTCTTAAGGCATACTCTTGGGGATTGAGAAGGATGGGGATTTTGGGGTCCCTTTTCTAGAGGAGAGGTCTCTTTTGGAGACTTCTTCTGGACAAAAGGGACAGGCTTCTTGGGAAGTCTCCTTATTTTTTAAGGAGATTTGGCCTTTGAAGACCCATTTTATACTTCTGAATGACAAATAACAAATACGTATGGATGAGACAAGTGCAGTATAGACATCCAGGAAACTGCTGAATAGTGCATAAATAATTCAATGAATATAGACAAAATGCTGGTTCAAAAGTGAGGAGTTTGCATTTTTTGTATTTAACTCAGTTTTTTGTAGTTTTAAAATTATTTGTGTGTATGAACATGCTTGTTTCTGTTCAGGTACCCCAGGTCAGAATAAAACAAGAAACAAACAAACAATCTGCTATGCTCTGGGACCAAATTCTGGTCCTCTGCAAGGGCAACTCTGCTATAAAATTTACAAAAAGAAAAGCAAGAGGCCTCAGAAGGCATCATCCACAGGAAGAGGGCCAGGGCTCCTCAGCCACAGCAGGACCCATATGTCACCCCTTGGGCCCATGTGCCTCTTTTAGGGCCCACTTACCGCCCCCAGGCACTATGCACTTCCCCTAGGTCCAATGACCCCCTGGGCCTGTTGCACCTTCAAGTGTGCATGTGAATATCTTTCAGCCAATCAGCAAGGAGCCTGGATGATCCTGGCTTTTCTCTCGGTCATCTGAGACACCATTTTGCCTAAGAAGCTTCGAGGAGAAAGATGCCAGCTTTGTGAGAGTTTTCACTTATCTTGAAACTTGTAACCCTGTTTCACCCAATGGGGTTAGTTCAGGTGTGAGGAGCAGACAAGTGTAAAGAGGAGGGAGTGTGGACAGGGAAAGTGTGAGAACAGGAGGAGAAGTGGGAGAAGGAACAAGTGTGAGTAAAGGAGGAGTATGAGAAGGGACAAGTATTGAGGAAGGGGAAAGTGTGTCCTGCCTTGACAGAGGTCTGACCAGGTCACCATTTTACCCGTGAGACAAATCCTGTTGGCTTTACTCTGGGCCTGGGCATCTGATGGAGGCCGTGGTAAACCTTGCACAGGTCAACAAGGGGTAAATAGTGGCAAAGGTGGACCTTGTTGAGGTCACAGAGCAGAAAATGGAGACAGCAGTCATTGTTGAGGTGAAAATGGTGGTTGTCCGAGGAGGTGGAGGTGGTGGATGTCAGCGAGGGGAAAATGGAGGAGATTATAGACATTGCTGAGTCTTTGCAGGGGAAAAGTAAGGAGGTGGTGGAGGTTGTGGAGACAAGGGGGAAATGGAGGCGGTGGTGAGCCTTGCTGAGCTTGCTGAGGGGAAATTAGAGCCAGTGGTGGACCTTTCTGAGTTTGCCAAGGGGAAAATGGAGGCTGTGGTCTATGGGGGTGGTGAGCTCTGTCTGTGAGGGGAAAATGGAAGTGGTGGTGAGCCTTGCTGAACTTGCTAAGGGGAAAATACAGCCAGTGGTAGACTTTGCAGAGCTTGTGGAGTGGAATATGTTGCTGGTGGTGGAGGTCGGTGAAGGGACAATGGAGGTGATAATGTTGTAGCTTGTCAAAAGACCATTGCTTACAAAGACCACAGAGACCATCATCTTTGCAAAACACATAAAGATATTATTTATCCAACATGTTGGGGAACACCCTCTCAGCACTCAGGCCACAGGAGAGACCCAGAACAAAGAAAGAACACATTTTTATACCTTTATAAGGGCCGGATATAGGCACCAGGGTAGTTTGGCTAATTTATTTGCTCTAGCCAATTACCCTTTTAGGCATTGGTTGGTTTTTATAGGGTGACACTCGTTTTGTCTGTCCTTGTGGTTTTTACTGTGAGGTGGGGCAGAGGAATTGTTAATCTTGTTCTGGAAGCTTAGTAATTTTGACTGTTAAAACTATGTTTCTAGACTCAAGCACCGGAATGCCTTGCCTGCGGAGTCTCCGGACACCTTCAAGGATCCACACAGGATCCTCCATGGGATCCTAAGACCTCTGGTGAGTGGAACACAGAGTCTTCTCCAATCCAATCGCGCTGGACCTGAGACTGAAATAACTAGGGAAGCAGATGACTCGGCCTGATCAGGGGCACAAGTCCCTTCCGGTCCACTCCAGCACAGGGGTTCCTTGTGCTCAGAGTTTCAGGACATCCCCAAGGTCCTCACAGGACCCCCCACGGGATCTTAAGACCTGTGCTGAGTGGAACAAAACTTCTGCCAGGAGGCAGGATCGAACACCAGATATCTGGGCACCTTCCCTGCAAGAAGAGAGCCTGCCTGCAGAGAATACTCTGACCACTGAAACTAAGGAGAGATCTAGTCTCCCAGGTCTGCAGATAGAGGCTAACAGAGTCACCTGAGGAACAAGCTCTAATCAGAGACAACTATAAAAACTAGCTTCAGAGATTACCAGATGGCAAAAGGCAAATTTAACAATCCTACTAACAGAAATCAAGACCACTCACAATTATCAGATGCAGCACTCCCAACCCACCTAGTCCTGGCACCCCAACACACCCAAAAATCTAGACCCAGATTTAAAAACATATCTCATGATGATGGTAGAGGACATCAAGAAGGACTTTAATAACTCACTTAAAGAAACACAGGAGAACACAGCTAAACAGGTAGAAGACCTTAAAGAGGAAACACAAAAATTAATTAAAGAATTGCAGGAAAACACGAACAAACATGTGATGGAAGTGAATAAAACCATCCAAGACATAAAAAGGGAAGTAGACACAATAAAGAAAACCCAAAGTGAGGCAATGCTGGAGATAGAAACCCTAGGAAAGAAATCTGGAACCATAGATGCGAGCAGCAGCAACAGAATACAAGAGATGGAAGAGAGAATCTCAGGTGCAGAAGATTCCATAGAGAACATCGGCACAACAATCAAAGAAAATAAAAAACACAAAAAGATCCTAACTCAAAACATCCAGGAAATCCAGGACACAATGAGAAGACCAAACCTACGGATAATAGGAGTTGATGAGAATGAAGATTTTCAACTTAAAGGGCCAGCAAATATCTTCAACAAAATTATAAAAGAAAACTTCCCAAACCTAAAGAATGACATGCCCATGAACATACAAGAAGCCTACAGAACTCCAAATAGACTGGACCAGGAAAGAAATTCCTCCTGACACATAAAAATCAGAACAACAAATGCACTAAATAAAGAGAGAATATTAAAAGCAGTAAGGGAGAAAGGTCACGTAACACATTAAGGCAGGCCTATCAGAATTACACCAGACTTTTCACCAGAGACTATGAAAGCCAGAAGATCCTGGACAGATGTTATACAGACACTAAGAGAAAACAAATGCCAGCCCAGGCTACTATACCCGGCCAAACTCTCAATTACCAAAGATGGAGAAACCAAAGTATTCCAAGACAAAACCAAATTCACACATTATCTTTCCACAAATCCAGCCCTTCAAAGTATAGTAACAGAAAAAAAAAATACAAGGATGGAATTCATGTCCTAGAAAAAGCAAGAAAGTAATCCCTCAACAAACCAAAAAGAAGACAGCCACAAGAACAGAATGCCAACTCTAACAACAAAAATAAAAGGAAGCAACAATTACTTTTCCTTAATATCTCTTAATATCAATGGACTCAATTCCCCAATAAAAAGAAATAGACTAACAGACTGGCGACACAAACAGGACCCAACATTCTGCTGTTTAGAGGAAACCCATCTCAGGGAAAAAGACAGACACTACCTCAGAGTGAAAGGCTGGAAAACAATTTTCCAAGCAAATGGTCTGAAGAAACAAGCTGGAGTAGCCATTCTAATATCTAATAAAATCGACTTGCAACCCAAAGTTATCAAAAATGACAAGGAGGGACACTTCATACTCATCAAAGGTAAAATCCTCCAAGAGGAACTTTCAATTCTGAATATCGATGCTCCAAATGCAACGGCAGCCACATTCATTAAAGACACTTTAGTAAAGCTCAAAACTCACATAATAAGAGTGGGAGACTTCAACACACCACTTTCATCAACGGACAGATCATGGAAACAGAAACTAAGTAGAAACACAGTGAATCTAACAGAAGTGATGAAACAAATGGACTTTACAGATATCTACAGAACATTTTATCCTAAAACAAAAGGATATACCATCTTCTCAGAACCTCACGGGACCTTCTCCAAAATTGACCATATAATTGGTCACAAAACAGGCCTCAACAGATACAAAAATATTGAAATTGTCCCATGCATCCTATCAGACCACCATGGACTAAGGATGATCTTCAATAACAACATAAATAATGGAAAGCCAACATTCACGTGGAAACTGAACAACACTCTTCTCAATGATACCTTGGTCAAGGAAGGAATAAAGAAAGAAATTAAAGACTTTTTAGAGTTTAATGAAAATGAAGCCACAACATACCCAAACCTATGGGACACAATGAAAGCATTTCTAAGAGGGAAACTCATAGCTCTGAGTGCCTCCAAAAAGAAACTAGAGAGAGCACACACTAGCAGCTTGACAACACATCTAAATGCTCTAGGAAAAAAGGAATAAAATTCACCCAAGAGGAGTAGAGAGCAGGAAATAATCAAACTCGGGGGCGAAATCAACCAAGTAGAAACAAGAAGAACTATTCAAAGAATTAGCCAAACGAGGAGTTGTTTCTTTGAGAAAATCAACAAGATCGATAAACACTTAGCTAGACTCACTAGAGGGCACAGGGACAGCATCCTATTTAACAAAATCAGAAAGGAAAAGGGAGACATAACAAAAGATCCTGAAGAAATCCAAAACACCATCAGATCCTTCTACAAAAGGCTATACTCATCAAAACTGGAAAACCTGGATGAAATGGACAAATTTCTAGACAGATACCAGGTGCCAAATTTAAATCAGGATCATGTTAACGATCTAATCCGTCCCATATCCCCTAAAGAAATAGAAGCAGTCATTAATAGTCTCCCAGCCAAAAAAAGCCCAGGACCAGATGGGTTTAGTGCAGAGTTCTATCAGACCTTCAAAGAAGATCTAATTCCAGTTCTGCACAAACTATTCCACAAAATAAAAGTAGAAGGTACTCTACCCAACTCATTCTATGAAGCCACAATCACTCTGATACCTAAACCAGAGAAAGATCCAACAAAGATAGAGCACTTCAGACCAATTTCCCTTATGAATATCGCTGCAAAAATACTCAATAAAATTCTTGCTAACCGAGTCCAAGAACACATTAAAGCAATCATCCATCCTGACCAAGTAGGTTTTACTCCAGTGATGCAAGGATGGTTTAATAAACGGAAATCCATCAATGTAATCCATTATATAAACAAACTCAAAGACAAAAAGGACATGATCATCTCTTTAGATGCAGAGAAAGCATTTGACAAGATCCAACACCCATTCATGATAAAAGTCTTGGAAAGATCAGGAATTCAAGGCCCATACCTAAACATGATAAAAGCAATCTACAGCAAACCAGCAGCCAACATCAAAGTAAATGGTGAGAACTGGAAACAATCCCACAAAAATAAGGGACTAGACAAGGCTGCCCACTTTCTCCCTACCTCTTCAACATAGTACTTGAAATCCTAGCCAGATCAATTTGACAACAAAAGGAGATCAAGGGGATACAAATTGGAAAAGAGGAAGTCAAAATATCACTTTTTGCAGATGATATGGTAATATATATAAGTGACCCTTAAATTTCACCACAGAAATCCTAAACCTGATAAACAGCTTTGGTGAAGTAGCAGGATATAAAATTACCTCAAACAAGTCAAGGGCCTTTCTGTACACAAAGAATAAACAGGCTGAGAAAGAAATTAGGGAAACAACACCCTTCTCAATAGCCACATATAACATAAAATATCTTTGCATGACTCTAAGGAAGTGAAAGATCTGTATGATAAAAACTTTAAATCTCTGAAGAAAGAAATTAAAGAAGATCTCAGAAAATGGAAAGATCTCCCATGCTCATGGATTGGCAGGATCAACATTGTAAAAATTGATATCTTGCCAAAAGCAATCTACAGATTCAATACAATCCCCAGCAAAATTCCAACTCAATTCTTCAAAGAATTAGAAAGAACAATCTGCAAATTCATCTGGAATAACAAAAAACCTAGGATAGCAAAAACTATTCTCAAGGATAAAAGAAACTGTGTTGTAATCACCATGCCTGACCTAAAGCTTTAGTATAGAGGAATTGTGATAAAAACTGCATGGTACTGCTATAGTGACAGACAAGTAGACCAATGTAATAGAAGTTAAGACCCAGAAATGAACCCACACACCTATGGTCACTTGATCTTTGACAAGGGAGCTAAAACCATCCAGTGTAAAAAAGACAGCATTTTCAACAAATGGTCCTGGCACAACTGGTGGTTATCATGTAGAAGAATGGAAATTGATCCATTCCTATCTCCTTGTACTAAGGTCAAATCTAAGTGGATCATAGGAACTGCACATAAAACCAGAGAACTGAAATTTATAGAGGAGAAAGTGGTGAAAAGCCTCGAAGTTATGGGCAATGGGCACAGGGGGGAAATTCCTGAATAGAATAGCAGTGGCTTGTGCTGTAAGATCAAAAATTGACAAATGGGTCCTTATGAAACTGCAAAGCTTCTGCAAGCAAAAGACCGTCAATAAGACAAAAAGGACACCAACAGATTGGGAAAGGATCTTTACATATCCTAAATCAGATAGGGGACTAATTTCCAATATATATAAAGAACTCAAGAAGGTGGACTCCAGAAAATCAAATAACCCCATTAAAAAATGGGGATCAGAGCTATACAAAGAATTCTCACCTGAGGAATACTGAATGGCTGAGAAGCACCTGAAAAAATGCTCAGCGTTCTTAATCATCAGAGAAATGCAAATCAAAACAACACTGAGATTCCATCTCACACCAGTCAGAATGGCTAAGCTCAAAAATTCAGGTGACAGCAGATGCTGGCGAGGATGTGGAGAAAGAGGAACACTCCTTCATTGTCGGTTGGATTGCAAGCTTGTACAACTACTCTGGAAATCAGTCTGGCATTTCCTTAGAAAATTGGACATAGTACTACTGGAGGATACCGCAATACCTCTCCTGGGCATATATCCAGAAGATATCCCAACCGGTAAGAAGGACACAGGCTCCACTACGTTCATAGCAGCCTTATTTATAACATCCAGAAGCTGGAATGAACCCAGATGCCCCTCAACAGAGGAATGGATACAAAAATTGTGGTACATTTACACAATGGATTACCAATCAGCTATTAAAAAGAATGAATTTATCAAATTTCTAGGCAAATGTTTGGACCTGGAGGGCATCATCCTGAGTGAGGTAACATAATCACAAAAGAACTCAAATGATATGTACTCACTGATAAGTGGATATTAGCCCAGAAACTTAGTATAGCTGAGATATAAGAGACAATTTGTAAAACACATGAAACTGAAGGAGAATGAAGACCAAAGTGTGGACACTTTGCCCCTTCTTAGAATTGGAAACAATCACCCATGTAAGGAGTTACAGAGACAAAGGTTTGAGCTGAGACAAAAGGATGGACCATCTAGAGACTGCCATATCCAGGGATCCATCCCATAATTAGCCTCCAAACGATGACACCATTGCATACACTAGCAAGCGTTTGCTGAAAGGACCCTGATATAGCTGTCTCTTGTGAGACTACTTTGGGGGCCTAGCAAACACATAAGTGGATGCTCACAGTCATCTATTGGATGGATCACAGGGCCCCCAATGGAGGAGCTAGAGAAAGTATCCAAGGAGCTAAAGAGATCTGCAACCCTGTTGGTGCAACCACATTATAAACTAACCAGTACCCCGGAGCTCTTGATTCTAGCTGCATATGTTTCAAAAGATGGCCTAGTAGGCCATCACTGGAAAGAGAGATCCATTGGACTTGCAAACTTTATATACCCTAGTACAGGGGAACGCCAGGGCCAAAAAGTGGGAATGGGTGGGTAGGGGAGTGGGGGGGAGAGTATGGGGGACTTTTGGGATAGCATTGGCAAAGTAATTGAGGAAAATACTTAATAAAAATAATAAATAAATAAATAAATAAATAAATAAATAAATAAGAAAAAAGTAATGTTCAAAATGATTAGTGATACAAGAAATGCAAATCCAAATGACCCCATGAAATTCTACCTCATACCAATCAGAACTGATAAGATCAAATCCTTAGTTGACAATCCATGTTAGAAAGGATGTGGAGAGCGAGGAATTGCTAGTTAGATTACAAACTGGTACATTAATCTGGAAGTCAATCTGGTAGTTCCTCAAATATCGGAAATAGATCTACCTGAAGACACAGTTATACCACTCTTGAGAATATACCCAAAAGATATCCCGCAGAAAAATGACACAGGGGTGCATTTTTCACTATGTTCATTGCAGCCTTATATGTGATAACCAGAAGCTGGAAACAACCCTGTTGTCCCAAGTCAGAAGAATTGATTCAGAAAATGTGGTTTATTTACGCAATGGAATACTACTCAGCTGTTAAGAAGGAAGACATCCTGTGTTTTGCAGGCAAAAGGATGGAATTAGAAAATATTATCCTTAATGAGGTCATTTAGACCCAGCAGAAAGAATTGAAACACACAACCTCAGGAGATAGGAGGTTGGAGGTACCTTCCAGAATGCACCAAAGTTGAGAGACTCGGGACTCAAAGGGAGGGACCTTAGATGAAATGTCCAATAGTGGGGAGAGGGAACTTAAAGAGCCCACTTCCAGCAAGAAGATAGTACATCAAATGAGGAATGGGTTTGCCATTCTACAGTCACAACTCTGACCCATAATTGTTCTCATCTGAAAGAATTACTGGGATGGAAATGGGGAGGGGCCTCAGGAAAAGAAGGTCCATTGACAGGCCCAAAGTGGGATTCAGCTCAAGGGTATGTACCAAATTCTGACACTATTACTAAGGCTATGGAGCACTCACAAAATGAGGACCTATCATGATGGCACCCTGAAAGACCCAGCAAGTAGCTGAAAGAATCAGAAGCAGATATTCTCACCCAACAATTTGACAGAACTGCTGACCCATATTGTTGAATTAGGGAAGGCTGAAAGAAGCTGAGGAGAAGTGCAGACCTGTAGGAGCACAACCAGTCTCCATTTATCTGGACCACCAAACAGGAAGCATAAACCAGCTGATATGAGGTTCCCAACACACAATAGAGGACTGCCAGGTCTATGTTCATTGAGACTGGAGGTGCCAGAGAGGTTAGATGTCATTTGGGATGGGGGGTGAAGACATCCATGGAGGCAGGTTGGTGGGGAGTATATATGGGTTGTGGAAAAGTCTGAGGGTGGATCAGGGTGTGGAATAAAATATGGAGCGTTACAAAATAAATTAGTTAATATAAAAAAAAAACAGTCATAGACCAAATTTATGATCTAGGAAATATTTACTCTAGAATAGGTATGAGAGCATTGTTCAGTACTAAAAGTCATAAACTGGGAATGCACAGTTTATTGTAGGTGCAAAGACATAAAATAAAATATTTACTAGTTTATCTATACAAAACTTCCAATCTAATAAGACAGAATATAATATCTCTTGACAAAACATGCTAAATTGTGACATACAACATATTGCTTTAAACTTATAATGAACTAATGGGATACTAGTAACGGATAATGAATGTTTAGTCAATTATTAGTCTCAATGGAAAGACATGTAAACAATTATGTTGTAACTCCTAAAATCTTATCAATCTATGACATGAATTATTGTCCTCTTACTATGAACTTATTGGAGCGGGAAAATATTTTTAAAATTATGTAATCAAATTTCCTGCTCTAATGGCTCTACCTGATTATTTTATGCAGAAGTTTTTAGAGATAGTATAAATAATGAGAAAGGCAATAAAAGATGTTGGAGCTTGAAAAAAAAAACTATGTTTCTATATTTGTTTTGTCAGCCAGCTTTTTTATCTGGCTCTGTACTTGGCCTGCTAGTACAGTTTCAAAAGTCCTTTTGAAGGGGGAAGGTACTGGGTAGTCTTGAATTTATTTTGGATATTATAATGGTAATCCTTGCTGAAGTCAGTGAAAGGACAATGGAGGTGATAATGTTGTAGCTTGTCAGAAGACCATTGCTTACAAAGACCACAGAGACCATCATCTGTGCAAAACGCATGGGGATTTTACTTATCCAAAATGTTGGGGAACCCCCTCTCAGCACTCAGGCCGGAGGAGAGACCCAGAACAAAGAAAGAACACCTCTTTTATACCTTTATAAGTGCAGGATATAGGCATGAAGGAAGTTTGGCTTATTTTAATTTCTCTAGCCAATAACCTTTTTAGACATTGGTTGGTTTGTATAGGGTGACACTCATTTTGTCTGTCCTTGTGGTTTTTAGTGTGAGGTGGGGCAGAGGAATTGTTAATCTTGTTCTGGAAGCTTAGTAATTTTGACTGTTAAAACTATGTTTCTATATTTGTTTAGTCAGCTAGCTTTTTTATCTGGCTCTGTACTTGGCCTGCTAGTACAGTTTCGAAAATCCTTTGAAGGAGGAAGGTACTGGGTAGTTTTGAATTTATTTTGGATACTACAATGGTAATCCTTGCTGAAGTCAGTGAAGGGAAAATGGAGATAGTGAACCTTGCTGAGTATTGGACCTTGAACAGGCTGAAGGAAGCGTGGAAGGAAGGAAAGTCCAGAGAATTGGGGACCCTGGGAAGTCTTAATTATTATTACAGAGATGGCATCTTGGATCAAAGAGGGAACCTATAGGAGAGGTGATGAGATGAGGGTTAGGAGGAGCTAAAGAGGACAGGAGGGGTTGGAAAATGGGGATTTGGGTGGACTGAGGGACTAGCACATGTTAGATGTATTGAGGAACCACTGGGGCTTCAGAGGTGTGGCTGGAGACATGTTGTCTGCAACTGGTGTATTGAGGGACAGAACCATATTTATTTCTGTACTGTCTGTATATGGTGTTGCATATGTGGTATAAATGGAATAGACATTACTTTTTTAAAGAACCCAAACCAGATTTAAAAGAAAATTCAGAGAGAGAGAGAGAGAGAGAGAGAGAGAGAGAGAGAGAGAGAGAGAGAGAAAGAGAGAGAGAGAGAGAGCGCACATTCGCGTGCTCCTTTGTGCACAGGCATTGTTTGTGGAGGCCAGAGAGGACATTATATCCACTGGAGTTTGAGTTTCAGGTATATTTAAGCTTGGTAGCACTAACTGCTGGTACTGGGAACTGAATATCTATCTTTGGGGGGAGGGGTGTGGCCTAGTGGCACACACTTTTAACCCCAGCATGCTAGAGGCAGAGGATCTCTAAGTTCCAGGCCAGCCTGGTCTACAATCTGAGTTCAAGGACAGCCAGGGTTACACACAGAGATCCTGTCTTGAACTCCCTCCTGCCAGTAGTTCAGTGAGCCTAACTACTGAACCATTTTAAGTCCTAATATTTGTTGTTATATTTGTTTTGTTTTTGTAAGAAATGATACTGCTTTGTATCTGGACATGACTTGAATATTCCTGCTTTAGTCTTTGGAGTATTGGGATTATAACAATGGATAGGCACATCCATCTTTTTGTTTGATCAATTAGGGTTTTGTTTGTTTGATTCTTTTTGAGACAGACTCCATAAGTGGCTCAGGCTGGCCTTGAGCTAGCCATTTTCAGCCTACAGAATGGAATGCTATAATTAAAGAGTGACCAGAGTCACAATGTCTGTCATTTTTTTCTGGTAGTTTTGACAGTTGAGCCATATCTCATTGCATGATAAACATGCCCTGTACCACCATACTAAATATTCAGCCCTGTCACATTTTGTTTTATATTTATTTTGCTATCAGCAGATTTTGGGCATGTGTGTGATCTATAATGATAGCATCCACGGGTTTATTTGGGCCAGGAACTGCCTTAAATATTTGCTCTAAATTCCTAAGAATCGGACAACAATGGGACCAAAAATTAGATATCCCAGTGCTTAAGTACAAACACATTAGTCATCAGGGTTAAAACTATCATTGCATTTTTTTCCTTAAGATTTTAATTTTCAAGTATATTTGCATATAGGTAAGAATAGGCTTGTGAGTCCAGTTGCTTGTGGAGGCCAGAGTTGTTAGACCTTCCTAGAGTTGGTGTTACAGGAAGTTCTGAGCCACCTGATGTGATTGTAGGGAATTAAGTCTAAGTTATGTCTACAGGGACAATATGCATTCTTAATAACTGAGGCATTTCTCCAGCCCTCTTCTTTTTTAAATTCAGAAATTACAGATTGATGACTTCTGATTCAATAATATATGTAAATTGGTAACCTTTTATTCAACTCAGGTCATTCTTATTGGGTAGTTTACATTATATTGGTTAAGTTCATTGCTCTGGATACAGATTAGAGATTTGTTCCCTATTTCACTTTTAAATGAAAATTTGTATTTTTCCCTGAAAAAAAAAAGCAGCCTGCATTTGAGAAGCCAATAATGGACAATAGGAAGCACTTCTCAATCTATAACTTTGATGATGGTGAAGAAGAGGATGATGTTCTGGATTATTCAGCACACTCTACTCTTACAGGTACAATTTATCTACTTCTGAATATTGATGGTACCCTATAAGTTAATTTATTTTTGTGTCTTGGGGAAGGAGGCTGGTGAGATGATAATTTATAGGAGTTGGTTCTCTCCTCCCCCATGTGTGTATCAGATAAGTGTCATGTTGATTTTAAGCTTGGAAGTAAGCTCTGCTACCTTACCTTCCAAGTCATCTTACCTGCATGGTTCTTTTGATTTTTTTACATAGTTGCTTGAAATAGAATAAAAGGTACATATTTCCTTGTATTTCGTTTATTCTTATTTGTTCTTCATAAGCCTGTATCAGTCTTAGGAATACATATTGTACTTCACTTCTACAGTTTTCACACATCAATAAATTGTAAATAACTTAAAGTGGTATTATCTCAGAAAGACTTAAAAACTCTTCCTATAAAACAGAAATAATTTAAGATAATATTTTTTCTAACCTTCAGAATAATATTGCATTTATATTTTTGCTCAAAATACAGTGTTGAAAAATGTCTGTCTCAGCTCCAAACTTTGTCTCTGTAACTCCTTCCATGGGTGATTGTTTCCATTACAGAGACAAAGTTTGGAGCTGAGACAAAAGGATGGTCCATCTAGAGACTGCCATATCCAGGGATCCATCCCATAATTAGCCTCCAAACGATGACACCATTGCATACACTAACAAGCCTTTGTTGCAAGGACAGTGATATAGCTGTCCCTTGTGAGACTAGGCCGGGGCCTAGCAAACACAGAAGTGGATGCTCACAGTCAACTATTGGATGGATCACAGGGCCCCCAATGGAGGACCTAGAGAAAGTATCCAAGGAGCTAAAGAGATCTGCAACCCTATCAGTGCAACAACACTATGAACTAACCAGTACTCCAGAGCTCTTGACTCTAGCTGCATATGTATCAAAAGATGACCTAGTCGGCCATCACTGGAAAGAGAGGCCCATTGGTCAGGCAAAGTTTATATGCCCCAGTACAGGGGAATGCCAGGGCCAAAAAATGGGAATGGGTGGGTAGGGGAGTGGGGGGGGGAGGGGGTAACTTTTGGGATAGCATTGGAAATGTAATTGAAGAAAATATGTAATAAAAAAAAAAGAAAGAAAATTGAGACTAATGGAATGAACATGTTCCCAATACATTGCATCAATGTTGGAAATTGTCAAAAATAAAAACAACAAAAAAAGAAAGAAAAAAGTCTCAAAGAACTACAAATAAAATTGATATCTTATTTAAAAGAACAAAAATAGCATATTTAATTTCAAAAGGGTAGTAGCAATACTAGGTAATATATTAATTTTGCCTGCTTAAAAATTATTTTCATAACTGTAATCTCAGCACTGGGGAGGTAGAGGCAGGAAGGTAAGATGTTCAGTGTCATTCTCAGCTACATAGCTTTCTCATGATAATCTTTGACCGAGTTCATATTTAAAAGAAAACAATTACAAATAAGAATAGGGAAAGTTTTTCCATTTTATCTAACAGGTATTGTATATGTTATTTTACATGTGATATTTCCTTGAAATCAAGCATTTTATATTATTTTTTTTCCATTTTTTATTAGGTATTTCGCTCATTTACATTTGCAATGCTATACCAAAAGTCCCCCATAGCCACCCACCCCCTCTCCCCTACCCACCCACTCCCCTTTTATGGCCCTGGCGTTCCCCTGTACTGGGGCATATAAAGTTTGCGTGTCCAATGGGCCTCTCTTTCCAGTGATGGCCGACTAGGCCATCTTTTGATGCATATGCAGCTAGAGTCAAGAGCTCCGGGGTACTGGTTAGTTCATAATGTTGTTCCACCTATAGGGTTGCAGATCCCTTTAGCTTCTTTGGTACTTTCTCTAGCTCCTTCATTGGGGGCCATGTGATCCATCCAATAGCCGACTGTGAGCATCCACTTCTATGTTTGCTAGGCCCAGGCATACTCTGACAAGAGACAGCTATATCAGGGTCCTTTCAGCATAATCTTGCTAGTGTATGCAATGGTGTCAGCATTTGGAAGCTGATTATGGGATGGATCCCCGGATATGCTAGTGTCTACATGGTCCATCCTTTTATCTCAGCTCCAAACTTTGTCTCTGTAACTCCTTCCAAGGGTGTTTTGTTCCCTCTTCTAAGGAGGGGCATAGTGTTCACACTTCAGTCTTCATTTTTCTTGAGTTTCATGTGTTTAGGAAATTGTATCTTATATCTTGGGTATCTTAGGTTTTGGGCATTTTATATTATAAACATTCAATTGAAAGGTTTAGCTTTGTTAGTGATAGATATCAAATCTAGTGCTTTGAACATTGGAGTGATGCTTGACCATTGAATTAAATACCCAGCTTTAACTTTTTAAATGTAATTTCTTTACAGAAATGAAGTAAAGAAAAGGATGGAAAACATTGGAGGTACATTTTTTGTGTATATGTATCTAGAGAAAGTTGTTTAAAGCTATAGGTGGTTAATGTTCTAAAGGATTATTAATTTATGCTTTATTCTCAGAGATAAAATTTTACTCTAATATTTTTGATTTGCTGTTGGAGATTTTCTTATTTACCTTTTTCCTTGACAGGAAAATTAAAGCTGGTATATTTGAGTGTGTGTGTGACTTAAAAGGAATTGTAGAAAGTGAAATGGATGCAAAGCTTTTATAAAAAATAGTTCTTTGGATTAACAGATTTATGCATACACATCTTTGTGTATATCAATGCTTCATTTACCCTATTCTCTAGGAATTCTCCTGGGTTTCTTTCTCCCTCCCAACTTCTTTATCTTTTAACTCGGTTTCTTTATTGTAACAGCCCCCCAGAACTTTATAGACTCCCAGAAATTTAATAGATCCTGAGATCTTAGCACAACTGATGCCATGATAGAAACACCATTCAGGCCTTGCATTCCAACAAGAGGGAAAAAAATCTTCCTGTCTTAGTCAGAGTTACTATTGCTGTGACGAGAAAAAAAACAATGACCAAATCAACATGGGAAGTAATACATTTATTTGACTTACTCTTTTTAACCAAACTTCATCATTTAAGGAAGTCAGAACAGGAACTTAAATAGGGCAGGAACCTGGAGAGAGAAGCTGATAGGAGAGCCATGGAAGAGTGCTGCTTACTGCTTGTTCTTCGTGACTTGCTCAGCTTGCTTTCATATAGAACCCAGGAACATGTACCAAGGGATGTCACATTGACATATATACAGACAGACAGACACAGTGACACAGACACACACACATACACACACACACACACACAGACACACACACACACACAAAGAGAGAGTGGGGTGACATTGAGAGAGACACTGAGAGAGATGAATAAGAGATCTGGACCTTCTCCCATCACTAATTAAGAAAATGCCATATAGGCTTGCCCCATATCATAGAGGTATTTCCTTATATGGGGATATCTTCACTCAGAAGAGTTTATGTCAAAACTAATTTAAAAAAAAAAGAAACAAAAGCAAATCAAAAGAAAAACAACTACAAAAACTAGCTAGCCCATCTGTCAAAACAGCAACAATGGCGAAGTCTATGATTTCAGGATGGGATTGGGAAAGTCTCTGAGTGAAACTTTTATATGTGTACTATCCCTGCTTTTTTGCTCCTGTAGTCCCATTACTTCCTGAAATGCCAACCAGGATATGATTTTTTTTTTTTTTACGCACAAAAGGCTAAGAATTGTAAGGCTCAGGGCTTCATGATCTGGACAAATTCTCCATACATCCCCTAGCCTGAAATAAAGACTTTATATTCAGCTTAAAGGGTATCTATGTGGTGGTCTCTAGTGGGATCACCTGGTTCAGGCTGGCCTCGAACTCAAAGGCATATACCTGCCTCTGCCTGTACCAGACTCTTTTATGATGTATATATTTAGCACACTGAGTCAAATTAGTCTTGCCCATATCATTTTAACAATAAATTATGTATTGAAAATAAAAGACAGTTTTACTGGTCAGTGAGAGATCTTTAATCAGATGTAAAAAAATCACAATTATCCACTTTAAGAACGTTGTAAGAGACAATACTCATATTTATTTGATCTCTTATGCAGTAACCTTTTATTTTTTTGAGATTATAATATGCCGTTTCCCCTTCTTCCTTCCAAACCTCAAATATATGCAATCCTTGATTTATTTCAAAGCCATGGTCTCTTTTCTTTTTAAATCTTGTATGCTTTTCATTAATTCAGACAATTAAAGAAACACCTCATCCAGTTTAGGAGACAATATTCTTTAAAAAAAACAGCTAGCATTTCTTCATTTTCAAGGATAATTTATACTTTCAAGTCCTTTTGGAGTATTCCCCAGCTGGGTTTTATCAGAGTACGTGTTTGGTAATTTATTATAGACGCTGAAAACATAAAATATTTATATAATAGTTAAGTTTCATCATAGGTAGTGATAGTTGCTTATTGTAGAAAGTTGTATCTTTGGCAAACATTATTTGAAGTATTAAAATTTTTACAAACTGTAAATATGTCCTATAAAAACTTCACAAAATTATTTAAAATATTCTCAATAACTACTAAACTAAGATTTCTTCCATCTTTGGATTTGCTTTCATTTGTAAAAAGTACATTTCATATTATCGTTGCTGTATTATGGATAAATTTTATCACTTTATTGTTACCCTTTTTGAATGCCTGCCTTCAATTTTTAAAAAAACTTTCAACTTAACTTAAAAATATTTTGGGAAAAGGTCTCACTATGCAACCTTAGTTTGTCTGGAATTCACCGTGTAGCTATCCATGAACTCAAAAAATCTGCCTGCATCTGCCTCCCAAGAATGGGTATGAAAGGTGTGTGACAACCACATCCAGCCTTGATTCTGGCTCTTTGATAGAGTGTATTCTTGTTGTTGTTGCTCATTTTTTTCATATAATTAGTTACAGCAATGCAGTCAAGCATCCTTACAACTGGAGAGTATTCTGTAAACTACAAAGTCCTTTCTTATGTTTTTTTCCTTGTGAAAAAAATTAAAGGTTCTTTTTGTGACAGAGTTTTTCCTGTCCAATCACACTAAAATATTAGGTAGCAGGAGGCCTGAGATGGGACAAGGAAAAGGGAGGCAGCAGTGAGAGTTGCAGGGGAGAGAGAGCATCTGGGGTAGAGAGGAGAAGGACAAGATGGAGGCAGAAGTAAACCAGTGTGGCTTTAAACAGCCACAGGTAGTTATGATATCATGAGGTTAAAATAATTGAGATAAAGCTTTTATCATTTTCTGAAATTATTGTATTGGCATCTTGTAAATTGAGAACTTATTGATACATAAATATGAGTCATTAATTATAAGCTTCAAGAGGTTTGATTTACTTGGTTGATGGGTGGTGTGGTGGCTAACCATGTGGTGTACGATCCTTGCATGGTGCTTTTGTGGTATAGAAGGGAACTTTAGCTCCAGCCACGCCGGAGAATTGGCCAGCAGAAAAGAATACCCCAGCCTTGCCAGAGAGACAGCAGAATTGAGATCACCTGGCTGGAACCATGTGGTCTACCAGTTGCTGGCATTAACTCAGGAAGCCTGCTGGGCCATTTTTTAGTATTTCCCGATACACTTTTTGTTCTGGCATCTTGTTTATTAGATTATTTTTATGATCTCCAAATTTAAAAGATTATCTTCAGTAGGAACATCAGAATTATAGTAATTTTATGTAGTTCTCATTCACAATGCTTAGGAACACAGATGTTTCATATATTTAGAATTTTATTTGACTTTGGAATATTTCTATAAACATTACTGCTTGAATATATCTAGTCTAAAACCTAAAAGTGCTATAAAATATAACATGCATTAGGCATTTTCTTGATCTTAATTTTAATTGAAAAATTTAATGTTTAAGTGTTTTTATTATTACTTTCACTTTTTATGGTCCAGTTGCCTTCTGCTCTTGTCAGCCCTCCCACAGTTCCTCATCCCATTCCCACTCCTTGGGGCCTCAAGTCTCAGTGGGCCTTGAGTCCCACTGAGGCCAGACCAGGCAGTCCCCTGCTGTATATATGTCAGGGGCCTAGAACTAGCTCATGTATGCTGCCTGGTTGGCGGCTCAGTGTTGCAGAGATCTCAGGGGTCAGGTTAGTTGAGACTGATGGTATATCTTTGGTATTGTTCAATGGTTTTTACCTTTACCTGTGTTTATTTGCATATGTGGGAGCAATATCATTTTCTACAACATTAATTTTTGTTTGTTTGTTTTGTTTTTTCGAGACAGGGTTTCTCTGTATAACCCTGGCTTTCCTGGAACTCCCTTTGTAGACCAGGGTGGCCTCGAAATCCGAAATCTGTCTGGCTCTGCCTCCCCAGTGCTGGGATTAAAGGCATGCACCACAACACCCAGCTAACATTAAATTTTAATGATTTTTTTTCTATATAGCTAACCTTCACAGTGCTGTTGTTGAAAATAAAAAGAGGATGGAGTCATATATTAAAGATGTTGTCAAAGACTGTGACAAGCATATCAAACAACGTTGGAAAGTTCATCAAGATGAAGTGTAAGACTTCGTTACTTTATAATCATATTTCGATGATTTCATAGTATCCATTGGTGCAAATTACTCCACTAAATGGAATCTACTGCAAAATTTTGGCTCTGTTTTCTCTATGTTAATGATAGTTGTAATAGCTTCCTGGATGAAGTATGTTTCTGGGAAGCCTGTGAATATCACAGTTTTCTCCTTTTATATAATAATTAAAGAGAATTGACATTTTTAAAAAGTCATTTCTGTTCATTGTGAAAGTACAGTAGAAGCTAATCATTTTTATAGATATGTTTGACAAGCTAGAAGTATGTCAATCTCAAATTGTAAACAATTTATGTATTTTATGAGATTTAATCATTCCCTTGTGATCTTGGCTGTGTTAAATAGATAAAAAACTTAAGTGAAATATGTCTATTTGGAACTTATATAGTGTTGATATTAGAACATGTTTTCAGTAGAAAAAAATGAAACAAAACTGAAGATGAAATGATTTTTTTCTAAAATTCACACATCCTTATGCATATGATATTGCATATATATATACACACATGTATGAATATGTACAGGAAGATGGATGATCAAATATTATTATTATTTAATTAGACAGTCATGGGAGAGCAGATTTTTAGTTAGGAACAATACTTGTGGAATCAATATACATTTATTTATTTTTTTTAGTTTCCCACAAGAATATTTACATTGCTACTATGTCCTTTTATAGTACATAATAAGGGAAATAAATTTTTCTTGTACATTCTCTTCATTTTGATATGTAATACAATATTCATCATTATGTTTTACAGACGGGAGTTTAAAATTGAATATACTGAGCATATTATAACTCTGTTTCAGCAGTGGGATTTTGACATGAAGAATGTTGAAGACCTTGAAGATAACCTAACTGTTGGTATCACAATTGGTGTTATACTTAATCTATTATAACTAAATCTCAAGTAAAAATAGAAACTAAGCTTGCATAAGTCAAAGGGAAATGTGTCAGGTTTTCTTATCTGTTATTAGTTTTGTGTTCTGTTCCTGCTGAACTATAAAGCACAGTAATATAGACACATTCCCTGCTAATAAAAGCCATTTGACTTTTGATATCCAGTTAAGATTCTTGCAATTTCAAGCAACAAAAACTTGTGGAAGAATAAATTAAAGATTCCTAGTTTCTATATTAGAAATTGTGGGTAGGTTTGTTTCATACATAGTTGAATGGTGTGAAGGTTGTATTATGTATCTGAGCTGTTTCTAGGTGTTACTTAACTTACTAAATACCATACGGTAAATCTTCCATTTTTAGATGTAGTAACAAATTTATTAGCTGTACTGAACTGAGAAAATCTTTTTGATAGCCCTGGCATAATATTCCTGTGAGGAAATATCACTGAACTAGGTTTGATCATCTTCCCATTCCTGAACCCATCACTGTTGTCAGAATAAGTTTTACAGTGGTTTCTTCCTCTCATCTTCATGCTCCTCTCCTTCTTTCCCTTTCCCTTGCCTCACACCCCCTTTCCTTCCCTACTTCTCATCCTCTTTCTCCTTCTGACTTCTTGACTTAACCCAGGGCAGCTTCGCAAGTCAAGCAAGCACACTCTTGTAAAGCTACCGTACCAGTTCACAACATTATTTACCCTCAGCAGTCAGATCCATGTTACTTATCTATTCCTATGAAAGTAAACCCATGCATACATTTTATAGCATTAAATGCACTTTCCATTCATTTTTTTTCACATTTTTGTATTTAGGAAACCATTTTCATATTACATTTGGTGTCTTGATTATATCCAAACAGTTCTGGGGCTGGATGGTCAATCCAGTTGCAGAATGTCCCATTTGAAACAGTTGTGACATTCAGTGGAGCAGTTGAGTAAGCCACTAGTATGTGAGGATGGAGTTGGGGAGAAATCAATTTGTCAAGGATACAGAGTTGAGAATTGTTAATTTTAGGTAACTTTTAAACCATGAAGATCAGATGAAACCATCAAGAGCTGACTCAGCTGTAAATGAGAAGTGTAAGGGCAGATAGATCCTTGGGTTCTTTCAGTGTATTGATTCTTGAGGGTGAGAGTGAGCCAGATAAACAGATTGAGAACAAATGACCTATTAGGTAGAAATTAAATTCCTCCAAGTAATGAAAGTCTTCTGAAAGAATAATAGACTGTTACTTTTGCAGTATGCTATTTACAGTTAAAATAAGGTAGATTTGACAATATAGAGTTCATCTTTGGTGTCCTGAATCCTCATGATTAGATTGTAAAAGTGAGCAGAATTTTCATAGAAATAAATATAAGGCATGATAGGAAAACCTAAGATAGGAAAAGGAGTTTCTGTTGTTTGTCTTAAGAAAAAAAGGCATATGTTTAAGAAGAGGAAAACAAAGACAGCTGCTCAGTTTGTAATAGTGGGGTATGTGAAGAGACTGAAACTTAGTCAAAAGGAAGCTTAGACCGCTTTAAAACTGGAAAGGAAAACACATGGCATATAGTCATATGTAGGTGGGAGATGTGAGGATAAGAGACTGAACCATCACTTGGGTACATGTGTACATGTGTACACTCTGTGTACTCCATGAAATATGGTCATCAGATTCTAAAAGTGCTGCTATCAGACAGATTAGCTAGACCTGAGGTTCCCAAATTTAGGATTTAACCAAGTAAATGGGAAAGAGTAAGTACTGAGGAAGGTTTGTATACAAAGAGGTAGTTTTAATAACCGGTTAAGGAATTTAAGGCTAGAAAGAGAAAACTGAAGATACCAGGTGTAGGGACAACAATGACAAGAAGATGAGTTAATGGATTTTTGGTAGTGAACGATGGATCAGCTAAAATACTAAGAAGAGTAAGCTACAGTGTAAAGTGTATATAAGCCCATAATATGTGGAAAGAGAGAGTTTCTATAATGATTATAGTGTAGATTCTGGGAAGATAATGATTTAGATCTAATTGTAGTAATAGGTAGCTCTGAACAGCAGACAGTGTACCATTACATCTCACTTTCCTCATCTTTGAGATTGAATGGTAAGTATCTATTTCCTGTAGTTGTTCAAAGTATTAAATGAGTTTGTACAGAATTAATCTCCATAATAAGGTTCAAAACAACATCTGCCATGGAACTAATAATACATATTGGCGATTACCAGTACTATAGAGAGGTATGTTATCACCGGTGGCAAAATCTAGAGGACAGGATTTAAAAGATTAGATAAAGTAGGTTAGAGGGCAAAGTTCTTGGTGGAGGATAGGTTAAGAAGATGAAAGGGCATTGTTACTGAAAAATCATCTATGTAAGTGTTGCAAGAATAAGTTATGTCTTGAATATGAAGAATTCCTGCTCATTGGCATAAGCTGCATGCATGTAATACCTCCTACTGGAAATATTGAGGCAGGAAGATGATGAGTTCTATATAGTGCAGAATATGTCTTTAAATATTTCTATGCCAGGACTTTGAGGCCTTTTTTTCCTGTTTAGTGGCAAAAACAAAAATTACCTAAATTAAGTGATAAAAACATATAAACATATCGATGACACTTATTATAAAAACAATTCATTTTAAGGAATCCTTTAAGATTAATTTATAATTGTTTTTTTTTTCTGAACTGAATATTTCAGTCCATCTTATCAGCAGAGTTGTAGACTTTACCCAGCATGAGTGAAGCCGAGAAGAGCATCAAGAGCAACAAACTTCATACTTACTTGCTATTACAGAGCTATCCATTTATATTTGTGGAGTGCCTTTTGTCAGCAACAGAAGACTTTTCCACAAACCACATCACAGCAGGTCCACAGCCTGAAAGCACTTAAGCAGGCAAATGACAAGTTCTTAAAGATATGTAGTATGTTGTAATTCAATACATTCTCTTCATGCATTGCAACATTTTAACTACTTTCTATTCTGCATTAATTGATTGTGACTGAAGTGATAAGCAAATTGGCAGATCTCTTCACAGTATTGGTGATGAATTATTCAAAATGGGAAATGAAACTTTCTGTCAGAAACATGCATATGCACCAAATGTATACTATATTAACATTTTAACATACTTATTTGAACTTGTATGCCTAGAATTTTTTAAATAAGCAAGTGCTTTCTTGAGAGTCTCCAATACTTTTGTGTCCAAACATATTATAGAAGTATTTTTGACATGATAGATTCTAGAATAACTACCACAGCCAAAATGATTTTATCATTTTAAAAGTGAGTCCAGAACACAAAAGGTGAGGGTTAAAATTTGTACATTCGGGCAGGGGCTGCAGAGGTGGCTCAGCAGTTAAGATTGCTTGCTGCCCTTTCAGAGAACTGGAACTTGCTTCCCAGCACATATTTCAATTGGCTCATGACCCCAGCTTCAGGAGATAGGACACCTGCTGGCCTTCATGAACACCCATATGCATGCGTGTGCACATATACATGCCCATATAAATAAATGATAAAACCCTTTTTAACTGTTACACATTTATAGGATTACCTCTAAGACACTTTCAAAAACTATTTCCAAAAACATCGAAGAGCAGGTCTGAAGTCCAATTAGAGAGTTTTTGGTTTACTGCCAATGTGTTCATGCCACTGCTGCAGCTTTAGTGTTATTATGCCGTGCTAGCAGTTGTTGTGGTTCATATTCACCATAGTTGAATAAGACTATTGGTTGCCTCCCTCTTTTGGCAACTTCCCTGCCACCATGAAAGCTAGTTCCCAGGGAGGAGCCTTTCGGTCAGATCCACCTTGGGTCCTATCAGTCCTATATCTAAAGTGAACAAAAGAGTAAATTAGTTTAAAAAAACATTTAATGTATAACTCCCTATTCTACAAGATCCCTTCCACTTACTGTAACTGCTCACTAACATCATCACTCTGTATAGTTGCTTTATACCACAGGCTATGTACTTCCTTCCATTCTTTGGTTATATTCGTTCCCTAGAAGATTTTAATTCCTCTATTTTTGAAACATTATTATTTTGCCAACCTAGTTGGAATTACCCCATTTTCTACACTATAACTAAAACTAGATTTATTTCCATTCCAGTTATGGAGCATTTGAACTATTTTGTATACATTTTTTTCCTTTTAAAGGGGTGAGCTCTCCTGTGCTATTTTTTAGAAGTCTCTCCACACATAAGAGCACACATGGAATACTAGACAAAAAATTACATGTTAGTTAAATTTACTTAATTTTTCAATGAATACAGTAGCATAGGCAAATACTATCAATTCTTGGGAGCCTTGAGAGTGAAAGATGGGAAGTTGCAGACTAGCTGGGATACACAGCATGATCCCATAATAAAAAAAGGAATGAAATGTGGGTTTTGTTTTATATAACTTGAAAACAATCTCATAATACAGAGAATTTGATTATTTTTATTCATGCTGCTAGTCATAATAAATAAACTATCACCTGATATTTAGGAACCTTATCAGAAATTTTCAAAATGATCAAATTTACTGGTTGGACTTTTGAATTGTCTAGTTTTTTTTTTAATAAAAATATCTATTTACTTAGAAGCATTCAGAATGTCAACAAAACAGCTGCAACTTTTTATTGCAATTACAGAGTGGCATTCAGTTAACAGAACAACAATTATCTTCATATAAGCTGCATCTGACACAACTGAAGATGAAAAACAAACAAACAAAAACAAAAATAAAACCAAAGGAAAAAGACAAAAACCAAAACCAAACTACTGTCCCCATATAAAACTAAATTAAGCTGTGCACCAACAAGAACCTGCTTTAAATTTCCATGCCAATTTACAACCCCCAGACTGTACCAGGCAAGGTTACTGGTCATTGAAAGTACCACCAGGACAGAGCTATCTAAAGACACATTCAGTACTGTGTTAACTATACAAAAAAAAAATTGTACAGTTTAAAATCAAATCTTATACAGCCTTACATTTCTATTTTTTCTTTAAAAGGAGTGAGTTCTGTACGGGGGGGGGGGGTTAAATGCTTTATAGACAAGAAAAAATGCACTAGAACCAACTTATTCATCATCTTCTTCTTCATCTTCCTTATCTTCTTCATCTTCCTCATCATCTTCCCCTTCCTTTTCTTGCTTTTTTTCAGCCTTCAACACCCCCTATTTTGCTACATCAGGATTCCGTTTATCTGTGCAGGCAGCAATATCCTTCTCGTACTTCTCCTTCAGCTTGGCAGCCTTCTCACAGTGCTGCTTGTCGTCTGCTGCAGTGTTCCACATCTCTCCTAGTTTCTTTGCAGCATCACCAATAGATAAGCCAGTATGCTTGCCTTTGATTTTGGGGCGGTACTCAAAAAAAGAAGGCCAAAGGAGGCCTCTTGGGTGCATTGGGGTCCTTGAACTTCTTTTAGGTCTCCCCTTTGGGGGTTGTAGGTTTTCATTTCTCTTTCATAATGAGCCTTGTCAGCCTTTGCCATATCTTCAAATTTCCCCTTTTCTTTAGCAGACATGGTCTGGCACCTCTCTGAGCATTTCTTGGAGAACTCTGAGAATTTGACAGAAGCATCCGGGTGCTTCTTGTGCTCCTCCCAGCAGGTTTGCACAAAGAATGCATATGAGGACATTTTGCCTCTTGGCTTCTTAAGATCTCTTTTGCCCATGTTTAGTTGATTTTCCTCCTTGAGGCACAGAGTTGCCCAGTGCCCCTCTGGCTCTTGCTTGCCCCAGCCCTGTCTATGGAGCACAATGTATTGCAATGGCTCTGAGAGCAGGATCCAGGTTTTCTGGAATTTCTAATTCTACACATTTTTCCTTCCTCTCTGCTTAAATATATGGTCTTAATGTGGCTCAGACTGGCCTCTGTCTTCCTACATACGTAAGATTAGCCATGAAGCCCTAATCCTTCTGCCTTTACCTCTTTAGTGCTAAGAATATTAGCACGCCCCACTACTTGGTTTATGCTACCCTAAGGATTAAATCTAGGATTTATTCATGCTAGGCAGGCATGGTACCAACTAATGTAAATCCCTGATCGACCCTGCTTTTCAGACTGAGTCTTGGTATATTGTCTAATTAGTGTCCAGTTCTTTATGCTCCCAACTGAGCTTCGGGATGACTGGGAGCTGCACCTTTTCTGCTCTATCTAACTTTAACCTCTCATTAAACTATTAATTCACACAAAGTGTACTATTTTAGCAATATGTAATTAACTTTCATTCATGTGTTCACATATATAATGCATATACATTCTTTATGGTATGACTTTGGTTGTTTATATATTACAATGATTTTATGTAGATGGAAAAGATAAAATATATTATTTGAATAAGAAAAGATTCTTAATTGTGAAAATTGATTTTAAAGTTTAGAACCTGTGATAAAAAGTTTTGTAATTGTCTTTCTTAGTCAGGGTTTCTATTCCTGCACAAACATCATGACCAAGAAGCAAGTTGGGGAGGAAAGGGTTTATTCAGCTTACACTTCCATACTGCTGTTCATCACCAAGAAGTCAGGACTGGAACTCAAGCAGGTCAGGAAGCAGGAGTTGATGCAGAGGCCATGGAGGGATGTTCTTTACTGGCTTGCTTCCTCTGGCTTGCTCAGCCTGCTCTCTTATAGAACCCAAGACTACCAGCCCAGGGATGGTCCCACCCACAAGGGCCCTTTCCCCCTTGATCACTAATTGAGAAAATGCCTTACAGTTGGATCTCATGGAGGCATTTCCTCAACTGAAGCTCCTTTCTCTGTGGTAACTCCAGCTGTGTCAAGTTGACACAAAACTAGCCAGTACAGTAATTAAACCATCTTTTGTGATTTGGGGTATGGAAAACTTGGACAAAGACAATAGCAGTGTACTTTCTAGTATTCACAGTGAGTTTAAAAAGCAAATGGCTTTCCTGGAAAGAAAATTTACAGATGGTTAAATATTGATTTCTAACAACATGGAAGAGAAGAGGCACCAAAATACTCTGTTTTCTTTAACTATAAAAATTCTTCTGATGAGTCTTGAGGAAATCATGAAGCTGAGCTGATGTAATTCATGTTATCTCAGACACATGCCTTTCCAGTTTCACTGTAGTTTATTATCAGTAATCAGTAACATTTAAATGTGGCTCCTCTATTCCTGTTGAGTTCTAAATAAACAGCTGTTAATCTGTGGTAGTGATTTTTTTACAATATTTATTACCTTTTTTGAGTAAATATATAGGTTTAGAGACAGGGTATGGTAGCAGGGGCCTTTAACCCCACCAACTGGGAGGCAGAGGCCAGTGGATGTGTGAGTTTGTGGCCAGCCTAGTCTATAGAGCAGCAGTTGCCTAAGACCATTGGGAAACACAGATGTTTACATTACAATTCATAGTAGTACATTCCAGGACACGAAATCTTGTCTCAAAAAAATGTAGGTTTTGGCTTTAGAATAAATACATTTCTTATCAATCACAAGTCACAAAAGATAAGGCAGTGAGGGACTAGACAGTGTCTAACTCCACCTCAAAAGTCCAATTCCCCATGGGGGAAACTGAGATAATTTAGACTTATGGAACATGAATGAGGCATTACTGTGAGAAATGTTGGTGACTCCAAAGAAGTCTCACTAGAAAGTCTTCACCCAGTATAGATAATGGGTTCCCTATAAACTCATAGATGGAGTCCCCATTTACCTAGTATACCCCAACCTATATACTCAAACCACTCTATAGCTAAGAGGAGTGGTGAAGGCCCAACAAATCTCCCTGCGCTCTCCAGCATCATTGTTTTGTTCTTAAGTTGGTACAACTGGTCTTATGAAAATGGCAATTGTTCTGTTTGTAGGATAGTGACATACAACATTCCACTTTCTCAAGAATTTTCTGGAATGTTGTTCTGGGAGTAAGATTCTGTGGGCACACAGCAGAAGTAATGGGTAGACTGTAATCAAACATATACAATGGTTTGTTCCATGTATTGAAGCCCAAAGCTCACAATTCCAGGCTCCAAGCATATGGCTGTGGGTGCTGGCACAGTCCCTGCTCTTGTTGTGTATAGGATTAGGGAAACATGGGTACATGTAGAGTGTTGCTAACTCAAACTGACTCCACCCCTGACGACTATATCTGGCTGACAGGATTGAAGTCTAATAAAACTAGTGTCAGGCCCAGCTTCCATCTAGAAACTCAGAGACAATCCAAGTCAAAAATGGATTTCTGGTGACTTAATGCAAGTACCACTCCTGTTCTGTCCCTGAGCAGAAAGTAAGATGGACAGAGGAAGTTTAGATGCTTTAGATGTGTGGGTGATGAAACCAGGATTCCATGATTGGACAGAAAGCATCAAAAGATGGTCAGGAGACAACATTAGGAATGCAGGCAAAGAAGTAAGGCAGACCTCGCTGGAAGGCAGGTTATTTTGTTTGTTTGTTTGTTTGTTTGTTTGTTTTCAGTGTCTTGGTTACTGGGGAAAAAATAAAACAGAAACAAACTTCTGGGACATTTGATGAGATGGGAGCTATTTGTCCCTGCAAAATCTTCTAGCTTTTGGAGTTTTTCCACATATATCCAGAAAAGATTGTAGATAAAAGCCAAAGTGAATGTCCTGCATTTTTCTGGGTCCAGTGGGTCGAAAGGGTGTAAATTTGTAAAGCTTCCTGTAAGTCCTTGAGATGTGCCCCTGGAAACTCTTATGGGCCCTGAAGAACAATAGTAGTCTTAGGAAAAATTGTGAGTTTTCAAGCTGCACCATGAATTCCAGTCATAATCTACCAATAGAAAATGTCCAGGGCCTGGGAACCAGCATACATATTGGGGTGACAATCAGGGTGTTTAGATGGGAAATTTCCTTAAAAGCAAGTAGATTTTCAGCATCCATACCAATTGATGAGGCCAGAAAAAGCCTTCCTTGACTTTGCTTCAATGTGAGCCCTTTCCTCTGAAGTAAAGTAATAAAAAGTAGATTCTGGGTACCATCCCAGGTGGAAGAGAGAGGACGGAGGACAGATGATAGGAGTATGTTTGGTGTTCAGGACGTATCAGAAAAAGGGGTATAACAGTTAGACAGATCATAAGTAGAAAAAGGACCATAGATCAGGGAAGGGCAACAGGATAGTCTAAGTCACTGCCCTTCCAAGGAAGTAGTGGGTATTGCCAATGTGGAAAAACACAGGCTTGAACCTGAGTCAGGTCCAGAGAATGACAGGCTCTTAAGCAGGAAGCCAAGGGCAGTGAAGGAAATAAAAGAAGTTGGGTAAAACTGTATATCTCCAGGAGGGATATTGATAATCATGGGAGGGATGGGGGATTGGAAACAAGGGGTATAGATAAATAAGGGGAAGTGAAAGAATTTAGAACGGGGGTAAGAGTGGAATGGGATGGAACAGAGGGTTCTGATGTTGGAGGAAGGAGGATGAATATGGAAGAGATGCAGGAAGACAAGGATGAAAGAGATGAATGTGGGTTAAAGCAAGGAGGAAGGGAAACTAGCAGAGGATTCTTGGACTCTGAAGGGGGAAAGACAGGCAGTGGGAGGCTGGTGATAAAGATTTTACAGGATAATCTTTAGAAGCACAAAAATTAATCTGAAAGGGTGGGATTTGAACAAGTGTCAAGCATTGCTCAATATAACTGGAACTTATCAGGGTGGCCAGAGTCTCCATGAACTTGAGACTAACTACCTTTGGAATGGCTGACCTCCAGGGACCTGGTAATAGCCCTCCCACTTCATAGAAGGGTCAGGCAGTCTCACAGTAAGTGCACAGCCTTCATTTTGAAAATGCATCTCATAATAGCGCCCAACCACTTTGGGAAAATTTCTTGAGCTTACATCACAGGGGTTGATGAGACAGGCTGACTCCTTGATTTGACAGGCTTCAAATTGGCAGTACATGAGATTAGGCCTAGGAACACAGACTTCAGGAAGATAGTCAGAAAATTCCTTGCCATTAGAAACTTCCCTAATACTACACAAGGCTGCCCACTTTCACCCTACCTATTCAACACTGTACTTGAAGTCCTATCCAGAGCAATTCAACAACAAAAGGAGATCAAGGGGATACAAATTAGAAAAGAAGAATTCAAAATGTCACTTTTTGCAGGTGATATGATAGTATATATAAGTGACCCTAAAAATTCCAGCAGAGAACTCCAAAACCTGATAAACAGCTTCAGTGAAATAGCTGGATATAAAATTAACTCAAGTCAATGGCCTTTCTCTACACAAAGAATAAACAGGCTTAAAAAGAAATTATGGAAACAACACCCTTCTCAATAGTCATAAATAATATAAAATACCTTGACGTGACTCTAACTAAGGAAGTGAAAGATCTGTATGATAAGAACTTCAAGTCTCTGAAGAAAGAAATTAAAGAAGATCTCAGAATATAGAAAGATCTCCCATGCTCATGGATTGGCAGGATCAACATTGTAAAAATGGCTATCTTGCTAAAAGCAATCTACAGGTTCAAGGCAATCCCCATCAAAATTCCAACTCAATTCTTCAACAAATTAGAAAGAGCAATCTGCAATTTCATCTGGAATAACAAAAAACCTAGGATAGCAAAAACTCTTCTCAAGGATAAAAGAACCTCTGGTGGAATCACCATGCCTGACCTAAAGCTTTACTACAGAGCAATTGTGATAAAAACTGCATGGTACTGGTATAGTGACAGACAAGTAGACCAATGGAATAGAAGTTAAGACCCAGAAATGAACCCACACACCTATGGTCACTTGATCTTCGAAAAGGGAGCTAAAACAATCCAGTGGAAAAAAGACAGCATTTTCAACAAATGGTCCTGGCACAACTGGTGGTTATCATGTAGAAGAATGGAAATTGATCCATTCCTATCTCCTTATACTAAGGTCAAATCTAAGTGGATCAAGGAACTCCACATAAAACCAGAGACACTGAAACTCATAAAGGAGAAAGTGGGTAAAAGCCACAAAGATATGGGCACAGGGTGAAAATTCCTGAATAGAACAGCAATGACTTGTGCTGTAAGATTGAGAATTGACAAATAGGACCTCATGAAATTGCAAAGCTTCTGTAAGGCAAAAGACACCGTCAATAAGACAAAAAGGACACCAACAGATTGGGAAAGGATCTTTACCTATCTCAAATCAGATAGGGGACTAATATATATAAAGAACTCAATATATATAAAGAACCAATATATATAAAGAACTCAAGAAGGTGGACTCCAGAAAATCAAATAACCCCATTTAAAAATGGTGCTCAGAGCTAAACAAAGAATTCTCACCTGAGCAATACCAAATGGCAGAGAAGCACCTGAAAAAACGTTCACCATCCTTAATCATCAGAGAAATGCAAATCAAAACAACCCTGAGATTCCATCTCACACCAGTCAGAACAGCTAAGATCAAAAATTCAGGTAACAGCAGATGCTGTCAATGATGTGGAGACAGAGGAACAGTCTTTCATTGTTGGTGGAATTGCAAGCTTGTACAACCACTCTGGAAATCAATCTAGTGGTTCCTCAGAAAATTGGACATAGTATTATTGGAGGATCCTGCAATACCTCTCCTGGGCATATATCCAGAAGATGTTCCAATTGGTAAGAAGGACACATGCTCCACTATGTTCATAGCAGCCTTATTTATAATATCCAGAAGCTGAAAAGTACCCAGATGCCCCTCAACAGAGGAATGGATACAAAAATGTTGTACATTTACACAATGGAGTACTACTCAGCTATTAAAAAGAATAAATTCATGAAATTCCTAGGCAAATGGTTGGATCTGAAGGGCATCATCCTGAGTGAGGTAAAACAATCACAAAAGAACTCAAATGATATGTACTCACTGATAAGTGGATATTAGCCCAGAAACTTAGAATACCTGAGATGTAAGATACAATTTGCAAAACACATGAAACTGAAGAAGAATGAAGACCAAAGTATGGACACTTTGCCCCTTCTTAGAAATGGGAACAAAACACCCATGTAAGGAGTTACAGAGACAAAGTTTGGAGCTGAGACAAAAGGATGGACCATCTAGAGACTGCCATATCCAGGGATCCATCCCATAATCAGCCTCCAAACGCTGACACCATTGCATACACTAGCAAGATTTTGCTGAAAGGACCCTGATATAGCTGTCTCTTGTGAGACTTTGCAGGGGCCTAGCAAATACTTAAGTGGATGCTCACAATCATCTATTGGACGGATCACTGGGCCCCCAATGGAGGAGCTAGAGAACGTATCCAAGGAGCTAAATGGTTCTACAACCCTATAGGTTGAACAACAATATGAACTAACCAGTACCCTGGAGCTCTTGACTCTAGTTGCATATGTATCAAAAGATGGCCTAATTGGCCATCACTTGAAAGAGAGGCCCATTGGACATGCAAACTTTATATGCCCCAGTACAGGTGAACCCCAGGGCCAAAAAGTGGGAGTGGGTGGGTAGGGGAGTGGGGAGGGAAGGATATGGGGGACTTTTAGGATAGCATTGGAAATGTAATTGAGGAAAATACCTAATAATTAAAAAAAAAAGAAGAAGAAGAAACTGCCCCACCACCTGTCCTGAAGCAAGAACAATGGGTTGGCAGTTTCCAGCCTGCCCCCACACCTTAGGGATAGACTAAAACAAAGTCCACCCACCACAGGATACCTCAGTAAAAGTTTCCAGCCACCACACCCCAGTAATGGTTCTGGAATGCCCAGAGATAGAGTAAGACAAAGCCTTATTCCTGTATTCCCTTAATGTACTTTAAATTGGGCGAGAGAGCTCAATTCTGGGTCTATCTTGATAATGTGAGACCCCAGCATGTTGGACTTCTGCAGAATAACACACTCTGTGTTTATGTACTATTTGAGTCTTGGTGTCATTCTTTGGAGAATCATGGACCCTTATGTTGTAAGAACTTAAATTTGCTGGTCAGCATGTTAGGAGGAAACTATATTAATAAAAGCAGTAAAAGATTAATATGAGCAAACGGAGTAGTACCATGTCTTAGTCAGGGTTTCTATTCCTGCACAAACATCATGACCAAGAAGCAAGTTGAGGAGGAAAGGGTTTATTTGGCTTACACTTCCATACTGCTGTTCATCACCAAAGGAAATCAGGACTGGAACTCAAGCAGGACAGGAAGCAGGAGCTGATGCAGAGGCCATGGAGGGATGTTCTTTACTGGCTTGCCACACCTGTCTTGCTCAATCTGCTCTCTTATAGAACCCAAGACTACCAGCCCAGAGATGGTCCCACCCACAAGGGGGCTTTCCCCTTGATCACTAATTGAGAAAATGCCTTACAGTTGGATATCATGGAGGCATTTCCTCAACTGAAGCTCCTTTCTCTGTGATAACTTCAGCTGTGTCAAGTTGACACAAAACTAGCCAGTACACACCAACAATGAAGATATGTCCTCGTATAAGACCTGGACTGGATTCCCACTTGTTAGAGCAAGTATGTGCGTATGTGTGACTATGTGTGCATGACTGTGTGCATGTGTGTGTGTCTTTGTGTGTGTGTGTGTGTGTGTGTGTGTGTATACATGTGTGGGTACTAGAAATATCCAGTCCTGGCAATGAAAGGAAACTTTCTTTGTTGTAGACAAAAAGCAAAATAAACTTTAAATAATGGTGGTACCATCTAGTGGAGGAATCTGGAGAAATTGACAGAATCTCAATCAAGAGAGTGCAGATTGCAGCCCAGTTCCCCTTTCCTAGGTACCATCACCAAAATAAGGGTCTGTGTAGGGAGACAAAACAGAAACAGCAGTGTGATTAAAATCAAGAAATCTAATTAATTCCTTAGGCCAGACTTGCTCTGATAGCATTCAATCACTCTCACACACAGTTGGCCAGCCATTCTTTAAGGGCAAAACCAGATATGCCCTGAGAAGCCCAACTGGAAAACCATATCCACACTATTGGTGACCCTACTAAGTCTAGTGAAAAGCTTCTCCTCAGACATTTTTCTTCCCAATATGAAGGACTTCAAAACAGGACTGATAATCTTTAACCAGAACCCAAATCAGAACCAGAACAGGATTCTGTATACAGACTTGCCTCCTAGGACTGTTAGAAGGACTCAAGATGTTTTGTTTTCTGGGAGAACATGAGAGGAGTGGGGAATCCTGGAGCATTTTCAGGGAGCACCATCTCTGCCAACTCTTCCTGGCAGAGAAGTAATGCCATGGAGTGAGGCTCAGTCCCTGGACCATGAGAATTCTTGCTAGGGGCTTCAAATGAAAAGAAAATTTAAAAAAAAAAAATCAATTTTGATAATCATGCTGATTAAACCAAGCAAAAGTATATGATTCCTTTTATTAATGGTCCACAGTCGGCTAATACCTCTAAAATATCTCTTAGTGTCCAAGTTCATATATATCATGTTTTTTTTTTTAAAAAGCCACAATAGTTCAGTATTTTAGGGAACATGTCAGCAACAAATTTAAGGCAGCCTTTTAACATCTGTTTCCTTGCAAACGTTCCAGATACTTCATGGCAATTATTTTTAATTTACATTTCCTCTTAATTGTTTCAGTTTTGTGTTTAAACTTGCACAAACATCAATTAGTTTGGTTAACACTTCTGAGCCAGGGTCAGAGTCACAGACAATCCCCAAAACGTTGCTAAGACAAATGTGGCTACTTGGGTTTGGGAGGCTGAGAAGTGTCTAGGTAGACACAAAGTAAAGTTGAAATGGTTTTTACAGATGCTTTTGATCAAGCCTGATGACCTGAATTCAGTTGCTGGGACTCATACAGTTTGGGAGAGCAATTCTCACAGGTTTTCCTTGGAACTTCACAAGAGAACTGTGACATGTGGTCTGTAGGTGCACGTGCAAGCACATGTGTGACACAACCAGATAAATTGTAATATGTTAAGAATCTGCGGAACTCGAGCCCCAGGGTACCTTGCCAGCGGACTCGCCCCACACCTGAAAGGGCCCACACAGGATTCCCCACGGGATCCTAAGACTTCTTGTGAGTGGAACATAGCGCCTGCCCCAATCCAATCGCGCGGAACCTGAGACTGCGGGAAATAGGGAAGCAGACTACCCTGGCCTGACCTAGGGCACAAGCCCCTTCCACTCCACTCGAGCCCCAGGGTTCCTTGCCAGCGGAGTCGCCTGACACCCCCAAGGGCCCACACAGGATTCCACACGGGATCCTAAGACCACTAGTGAGTGGAACACAACTTCTGCCAGGAGTCTGTTTCGAACACCAGATATCTGGGTACCTTCCCTGCAAGAAGAGAGCTTGCCTGCAGAGAATACTCTGCCCACTGAAACTAAGGAGAGAGCTACCCTCCCAGGTCTGCTTATAGAGGCTAACAGAGTCACCTGAAGAGCAAGCTCTTAACAGTGACAACTATAACAGCTAGCTTCAGAGATTACAAGATGGCTAAAGGCAAACGTAAGAATCCTACTAACAGAAATCAAGACCACTCACCATCGTCAGAACGCAGCACTCCCACCCCACCTAGTCCTGGGCACCCGAACACAACCAAAAATCTAGACCCAGATTTAAAAACATTTCTCATGAAAATGATAGAGGACATCAAGAAGGACTTTCATAAGTCACTTAAAGAATTACAGGAGAGCACTGCTAAAGAATTACAGCCCTTAAAGAAAAGCACGAAAACACAACCAAACAGGTAGAAGTCCTTAAAGAAAAACAGGAAAACACATCCAAACAGGTGATGGAAATGAACAAAACCATACTAGAACTAAAAGGGGAAGTAGACACAATAAAGAAAACCCAAAGCAAGGCAACGCTGGAGATAGAAACCCTAGGAAAGAGATCTGGAAACATAGATGCGAGCATCAGCAACAGAATACAAGAAATGGAGGAGAGAATCTCAGGTGCAGAAGATTCCATAGAGAACATCGACACAACAATCAAAGAAAATACAAAATGCAAAAGGATCCTAACTCAAAACATCCAGGAAATCCAGGACACAATGAGAAGACCAAACCTACGGATAATAGGAATTGATGAGAATGAAGATTTTCAACTTAAAGGGCCAGCTAATATCTTCAACAAAATAATAGAAGAAAACTTCGCAAAAATAAAGAAAGAAATGCCCATGATCATACAAGAAGCCTACAGAACTCCAAATAGACTGGACCAGAAAAGAAATTCCTCCCGACACATAATAATCAGAACAACAAATGCACTAAATAAAGACAGAATATTAAAAGCAGTAAGGGAGAAAGGTCAAGTAACATATAAAGGAAGGCCTATCAGAATTACACCAGACTTTTCACCAGAGACTATGAAAGCCAGAAGAGCCTGGACAGATGTTATACAGACACTAAGAGAAAAAAATGCCAGCCCAGGCTACTATACCCGGCCAAACTCTCAATTACCATAGATGGAGAAAGCAAAGTATTCCACGACAAAACCAAATTCACATAATATCTTTCCATGAATCCAGCCCTTCAAAGGATAATAACAGAAAAGAAGCAATACAAGGACGGAAATCATGCCCTAGAACAAGCAAAAAAGTAATCCCTCAACAAACCAAAAAGAAGACAGCCACAAGAACAGAATGCCAACCCTGACAACAAAAATAAAAAGAAGCAACAATTACTTTTTCCTTAATATCTCTTAATATCAATGAACTCAATTCCCCAATAAAAAGACATAGACTAACAGACTGGCTACACAAACAGGACCCAACATTCTGCTGCTTACAGGAAACCCATCTCAGGGAAAAAGACAGACACTACCTCAGAGTGAAAGGCTGGAAAACAATTTTCCAAGCAAATGGTCTGAAGAAACAAGCTGGAGTAGCCATTCTAATATCGGATAAAATCGACTTCCAACCCAAAGTTAGCAAAAAAGACAAGGAGGGACACTTCATACTCATCAAAGGTAAAATCCTCCAAGAGGAACTCTCAATTCTGAATATCTACGCTCCAAATGCAAGGGCAGCCACATTCATTAAAGACACTTTAGTAAAGCTCAAAGCACACATTGCACCTCACACAATAATAGTGGGAGACTTCAACACACCACTTTCATCAATGGACAGATTGTGGAAACAGAAACTAAACAGGGACACAATGAAACTAACAGAAGTTATGAAACAAATGGACCTGACAGATATCTAGAGAACATTTTATCCTAAAACAAAAGGATATACCTTCTTCTCAGCACCTCTCAGGACCTTCTCCAAAATTGACCATATAATTGGTCACAAAACAGGCCTCAACAGATACAAAAATATTGAAATTGTCCCATGTATCCTATCAGACCACCATGGCCTAAGACTGATCTTCAATAACAACATAAATAATGGAAAGCCAACATTCACGTGGAAACTGAACAACACTCTTCTCAATGATACCTTGGTCAAGGAAGGAATAAAGAAAGAAATCAAAGACTTTTTAGAGTTTAATGAAAATGAAGCCACAACGTACCCAAACCTATGGGACACAATGAAAGCATTTCTAAGAGGGAAACTCATAGCTCTGAGTGCCTCCAACAAGAAACGGGAGAGAGCACATACTAGCAGCTTGACAACACATCAAAAAGCTCTAGAAAGAAAAGGAAGCAAATTCACCCAAGAGGAGTAGACGGCAGGAAATAATCAAACTCAGGGGTGAAATCAACCAAGTGGAAACAAGAAGAACTATTAAAAGAATTAACCAAACGAGGAGTTGGTTCTTTGAGAAAATCAACAAGATAGATAAACCCTTAGCTAGACTCACTAGAGAGCACAGGGACAAAATCCTAATTAACAAAATCAGAAATGAAAAGGGAGACATAACAACAGATCCTGAAGAAATCCAAAACACCATCAGATCCTTCTACAAAAGGCTATACTCAACAAAACTGGAAAACCTGGACGAAATGGACAAATTTCTGGACAGATACCAGGTACCTAAGTTGAATGAGGATCAAGATGACCATCTAAACAGTCCCATATCCCCTAAAGAAATAGAAGCAGTTATTAATAGTCTCCCAGCCACAAAAAGCCCAGGACCAGACGGGTTAAGTGCAGAGTTCTATCAGACCTTCAAAGAAGATCTAATTCCAGTTCTGCACAAACTATTTCACAAAATAGAAGTAGAAGGTACTCTACCCAACTTATTTTATGAAGCCACTATTACTCTGATACCTAAACCACAGAAAGATCCAACAAAGATAGAGAACTTCAGACCAATTTCTCTTATGAATATCGATGCAAAAATCCTCAATAAAATTCTCGCTAACCGAATCCAAGAACACATTAAAGCAATCATCCATCCTGACCAAGTAGGTTTTATTCTAGGGATGCAGGGATGGTTTAATATACGAAAATCCATCATGTAATCCATTATATAAACAAACTCAAAGACAAAAACCACATGATCATCTCGTTAGATGGAGAAAAAGCATTTGACAAGATCCAACACCCATTCATGATAAAAGTCTTGGAAAGATCAGGAATTCAAGGCCCATACCTAAACATGATAAAAGCAATCTACAACAAACCAGTAGCCAACATCAAAGTAAATGGAGAGAAGCTGGAAGCAATTCCACTAAAATCAGGGACTAGACAACGCTGCCCACTTTCTCCCTACCTTTTCAACATAGTACTTGAAATATTAGCCAGAGTAATTCGACAACAAAAGGAGATCAAGGGGATACAAATTGGAAAAGAGGAAGTCAAAATATCACTTTTTGCAGATGATATGATAGTATATATAAGTGACCCTAAAAATTCCACCAGAGAACTCCTAAACTTGATAAACAGCTTCGGTGAAGTAGCTGGATATAAAATTAACTCAAACAAGTCAATGGCCTTTCTCTACACAAAGAATAAACAGGCTGAGAAAGAAATTAGGGAAACAACACCCTTCTCAATAGTCACAAATAATATAAAATGTCTCGGTGTGACTCTAACTAAGGAAGTGAAAGATCTGTATGATAAAAACTTCAAGTCTCTGAAGAAAGAAATTAAAGAAGATCTCAGAAGATGGAAAGGTCTCCCATGCTCCTGGTTTGGCAGGATCAACATTGTAAAAATGGCTATCTTGCCAAAAGCAATCTACAAATTCAATGCAATCCCCATCAAAATTCCAACTCAATTCTTCAACGAATTAGAAGGAGAAATTTGCAAATTCATCTGGAATAACAAAAAAGCTAGGATAACAAAAACTCTTCTCAAGGATAAAAGAACCTCTGGTGGAATCACCATGCCTGACCTAAAGCTTTACTACAGAGCAATTGTGATAAAAACTGCATGGTACTGGTATAGAGACAGACAAGTAGACCAATGGAACAGAATTGAAGACCCAGAAATGAACCCACACACCTATGGTCACTTGATGTTCGACAAGGGAGCTAAAACCATCCAGTGGAAAAAAGACAGCATTTTCAACAATTGGTGCTGGCACAACTGGTTGTTATCATGTAGAAGAATGCGAATTGATCCATACTTATCTCCTTGTACTAAGGTCAAATCTAAGTGGATCAAAGAACTTCACATAAAACCAGAGACACTGAAACTTATAGAGGAGAAAGTGGGGAAAAGCCTTGAAGATATGGGCACAGGGGAAAAATTCCTGAACAGAACAGCAATGGCTTGTGCTGTAAGATCGAGAATTGACAAATGGGACCTAATGAAACTCCAAAGTTTCTGCAAGGCAAAAGACACCGTCAATAAGACAAAAAGACCACCAACAGATTGGGAAAGGATCTTTACCTATCCTAAATCAGATAGGGGACTAATATCCAAAATATATAAAGAACTCAAGAAGGTGGACTTCAGAAAATCAAATAACCCCATTAAAAAATGGGGCTCAGAACTGAACAAAGAACTCTCACCTGAGGAATACCGAATGGCAGAGAAGCACCTGAAAAAATGTTCCACATCCTTAATCATCAGGGAAATGCAAATCAAAGCAACCTTCAGATTCCACCTCACAGCAGTCAGAATGGCTAAGATCAAAAATTCAGGTGACAGCAGATGCTGGCGTGGATGTGGAGAAAGAGGAACACTCCTCCATTGTTGGTGGGATTGCAGGCTTGTACACCCACTCTGGAAATCAGTCTGGCGGTTCCTCAGAAAATTGGACATAGTACTACCGGAGGATCCAGCAATACCTCTCCTGGGCATATATCCAGAAGATGCCCCAACTGGTAAGAAGGACACATGCTCCACTATGTTCATAGCAGCCTTATTTATAATAGCCAGAAGCTGGAAAGAACCCAGATGCCCCTCAACAGAGGAATGGATAGAGAAAATGTGGTACATCTACACAATGGAGTACTACTCAGCTATTAAAAAGAATGAATTTATGAAATTCCTTGCCAAATGCATGGACCTGGAGGGCATCATCCTGAGTGAGGTAACACATTCACAAAGGAACTCACACAATATGTACTCACTGATAAGTGGATATTAGCCCAAAACCTAGGATACCCAAGATATAAGATACAATTTCCTAAACACATGAAACTCAAGAAAAATGAAGACTGAAGTGTGGACACTATGCCCCTCCTTAGAAGTGGGAACAAAACACCCATGGAAGGAGTTACAGAGACAAAGTTTGGAGCTGAGATGAAAGGATGGACCATGTAGAGACTGCCATATCCAGGGATCCACCCCATAATCAGCATCCAAACACTGACACCATTGCATACACTAGCAAGATTTTATCGAAAGGACCCAGATGTAGCTGTCTCTTGTGAGACTATGCCGGGGCCTAGCAAACACAGAAGTGGATGCCCACAGTCAGCTAATGGATGGATCACAGGGCTCCCAATGGAGGAGCTAGAGAAAGTACCCAAGGAGCTAAAGGGATCTGCAACCCTATAGGTAGAACAACATTATGTACTAACCAATACCCCGGAGCTCTTGACTCTAGCTGCATATGTATCAAAAGATGACCTAGTCAGCCATCACTGGAACGAGAGGCCCATTGGACACGCAAACTTTATATGCCCCAGTACAGGGGAACGCCAGGGCAAAAAGGGGGAGTGGGTGGTTAGGGTAGTGGGGGTGGGTGGGTATGGGGGACTTTTGGTATACCATTGGGAATGTAAATGAGCTAAATACCTAATAAAAATGTGAAAAAAAGGAAAGGAAAAGGAAAAAAAAGAATCTGTGGAAGCAGGGCGTGGTGGCACATGTTTTTAATCCCACCACTCTGGAGGCAGGGGCAGGTACATTTCTGAGGCCAGCCTGGTCTACAAAGTGAGTTCCAGGACAGCTAGAGCTATACAGAGAAACCCTGTCTCAAAAACAAACAAACAAAAATCTGTGGAAATTATCAGTAAGCCAAAGTTCAAACATATTAAGACTAATCCTCATATAGTCTCCAATCATTATCAGGCAGAGCAGGAACAACTGGTTGGTAGACAGGGGGGAGAAGACTTAAGAAGTCTACTGTTTCCTTTTTACCAGGAAATAGGCTCAAATTATAGATAATACAAAAGGGTTGAGGACAAAACAACTTAACAATGATATTTAAGCTCTCAAATGCCACTGATCTAGGGACACATTTATATTTCATCAAAGAGAAGCAAGAAATTGAATTGAGTACGAATGTGAGAGATCCAAGTGCCATTTACCATAGGAAAATCTGTCTGAACTTCAAGCAACAAGCTGAAAGCTACGCTTATCCCAAAAACTCAGTCACAGAACATATTTTAACACATGCTAACATTCTCATCTCAGTGAGTAAATGAGTTCCTAATAGGATGTTGAGCAATTTAATCCCTAATGTTGAAATTATAGCAAAGCAATACTACTGCCCAATGAATTTACTTACTAAGGTCTTTAGAAATATGCTCCTGATATTTACCAAGAAATAACCTAACTGTTGGCTGATGGAGAAACACACAACTCAACACTCATGTTGACATGTTAGCATAGAAAAGAAGTTCCCCTGGCAGCAGAGAATACATTCTTGCATATGGACAATGGTGAACTTGACTTGGGCATGGGGTGTTTGCTCTATAGTCAAGACAAAATTAGGCACATTTTTGAATTGACAGGTCATCTTCCAAAAATAAAGAGATATTACCATCACCACCAACAACAACAACAACAAAACAGAGTGCTCAAATGATAAATTCTTGACTTCAATCACATTTATGTTGTTTACTCATACTATGCTATTTAACCAGGCATTAGAATCCAGAAGTAACGTTAAAAATGATTCAAAATTATGGGTTAATACAGCATATCCACTGGAGTCATAGACACCACTCTATGAGAGTAGTGGGACTGGATGCTGTCTACCACAGTAGCATTCACAATGTCATACAATCTAGGTGTATACCCAGGGAGAGTATGGAGAGAATCAAGGGTGAAAAAGATGCTTGCTTCCACCACACCATTTCTTCCATCAATGCCAGTAACACAGACCTATGATGGGAAATGATGACAATAAGTTTGGGGAAGCATGTTACCCACTACAGACGGCCCGCCACACCCCCAGTCTCCCAGCTCCCATCAGGAGGACCATCACCCATCATGACCTCACACTCTACATCTCTGAAATTACAACTCATACTCAGGCTGTCCTAGCCAAGTTCTGACCCGCCTTCATCAAGAGGCTGAATACCTCAAACCCAGTGCACTCAAACTTTCCCCACAATTTCCTCACAGCCAAGATGATTTTCCAACTTTTGTCCACAGCACAGCATAACATCAGGAAAGCACAATTAAGGAATTAAGCGCTCTCTCTCTCTCTCTCTCTCTCTCTCTCTCTCTCTCTCTCTCTCTCTCTCTCTCTCTCTCCCCTGTCCATTATTCTCTCCTTACTAACTTTTCATTGGTGTACAAATTTGTCCACTCTGGCAAGGCATATACTGCCAAACATAATAAAGAAAATCCAAGAAAGGGATCAGTAGAAAGGAGAGGCAGCTGCCTACCCATGACAAGACAACATGGAGGTCAATTACCTCATCCATATCCTGAGAGTTGAGGGGGCTCACAGAGTGGATATTGATGTTTGAAGTGTCCTGGTTTGTAGAATACTCAACCAGCAGCAAGTCCCCCTTGAAAGGCCTGAATGCTGAAACAGCCATAAAGTGATAATTCTTTAGTATTAATACAGTCAGGTCCCACCACATTCCCTAGGTCCTTCCTCACTGCCACATGCTGACCATCTGTTCCTCAATGCAAAGTAATTTTCCCAGTACTTAGTCAACTTAAATATCTTTCTCCAGGAAGGAAAGGCAAAAGCCCTGTGAACAAGGACACTCCCCATACTCTGGAGAGCTTATAACCCAAGCCCAATACTTACATTCCTTGCTCTGTTTTTAAGGCTATAACTCCTACCTCCAGAAAACATGTATAATGGGAAAAACGTGTCTTTGTTGATATAGACATCTTCTTCAGTTACCGAGCTGACACATCTAATAGAAAGTTTTCTACCAAAGTTTGATGCCTCACTACCGGCAGGAGGCTCATTTATAGCTTTCACCTATAAGGGAAGACAGTGACAGCAGGTGAAATAAAAATTACATGCAGGAATATGTACCCTTACCAAGGACTTCCCATCAAAACAACAGTACTGTAGTTAGTATTTAAGATATATTTAATGGTTATTTTTCACTTTTATTTATTTTTAATTAAAAAATAATAGATATTTTCTTCATTTACATTTCAAATGCTATCCCCAAATCCCTTATACCCTCCACCTGCCCTGCTCTCCTACGCACTCACTCCCACTTCTTGTCTCTCCTGAGTGCCTGGCAAATTGAGAAATTGATGCTCACACTCATCTATAGGATGGAACACAGGCCCCCAGTGGAGGAGCTAGAGGAAGTACCCAAATAGCTGAAGGGGTCTACAACCATATAGGTGGAACAAAACATGAATTAATCAGTATCCCCAGAGCTCATTTCTCTAGCTGCATATGTTGCAGAAGATGGCCTAGTCTGCCATCATTGGAAAGAGAGTGAAGAATTTGAACAGCATAGCCAAAAATTGAGAACTGTTATTGATACGTAAATATCTTAACTAATTATGTTTATAGAACTAAGTCTTCCATAAGTCTATAGCAAAACTTTGTTTTATATTAAATGGACCTTTAAGATTGTATAATACTTTATAAAGTGAATGATGTTTATCATATTCATTATATTTACTTTAATTCAGAGAAGTGAAATAACTTCTTGCTATAAATGGAACTAATATGGACATGACAACCAGTAATTATCATTGTTCAAATATATTTAAATAAGAAAGAGAGCTAATACAAATCTTTAGGAACAGAAAATATGGTAATGCAGCCACATAGTAGAAGAAGCCCATTAAACTCACCCCATACCAATATTAGTGTTTGTCTTAATCCAAGAGAGAAATCAAAATCCCCCTAGGTTTAGAGACTTTGGATAAACTCAGCCATACCTTGATTGCTCTCAGGATATGAGTTCTTTCATCTTTTTCCACAAGTGCAAGGACATTTGTCCCGATGTTCAGAGGCATGTTGTCACTTATTACGTCCGTATTGAAGAATATGGATTCATTAATCCAACCATAGTCATTACACAGAGAAGACACAACTCCCTGAATAGACTTAAGCCTGGAGTTATCTACAACACAGGTAAACAAAGGTCATACCTGTTCATGTCAAATGCAAGAACCCATTACACACAAGTTCTACTCTGACCATTTGTACTGGATGTTTTTATGTAGCTTAAAACAAGCTAGAGTCTTTGGATGGAGGGTGCCTCAGAGGTGAAAGTGGCATAAGATCAGGTTGTAGGCACCTGTAGGGCATTTCTTAATGAGTGATTGATGGAGTGGGGCACAGACCACTGTAGGTAGACCACCCCTAGGAGGTGTTCCTGGCTTCTATAAGAAAGCCTGCTGAGCAAGGCACGGGGAGCAACAAGCAAAACTGATCTCTGTGCTCTGCATCAGCTCTTGCCTCCAGGCTCCTGCCCTGATTGAGTTCCAGGTCTGATTTCCTTCAGTGATTGACTGAGATGTGGAACCACAAGCCAAATAAACCCTTTCCTTCCCAGGTTGCTTTGGTCAAAGTGTTGTATCACAGCAATAATAATACCAACACGACATTGTAGACAGGAGCACATAGCATTACTTCTCTGACCATAAGGCAACAGCCATCTCTGTATCCAAAGGTTGTGACTACTGAATGGCACCTGTATGGCATCTATTTCAGCTGTGGGTGAATTGTCCCAGTGAGAATGTAAGTGCTGTGTTCATCTACATGCTCAGGTAGATCCTTAAACTAATATACTATGACTAATATACACCTGACTCAACAGCAGCAGCACATGCATAGCCATAGCTCTAGATTCTCCAACATCCCTTCTGACAAAGCACTAAAAGACATGGGGAGATGTAAGGACACATTTCTAAATTTTCTTTTGTTCTTCATAAGCATAATGTGTAAGTAATGTCTGGGGATCTGGCTCCAGTATCCTGCTGGGACAACTGGTCATCACCCTTTATGATGCCCTCCTTACAATCCTGCCTCCTGGCTTCAGATACACTTGTGCACGGAAAACAAGACTAAGTTCACTCTCAAAGTGCAGTGTTCCCATTCTCTGGGGGATAGATAAAGGCATCTTTCAAGGACAAGATGTGAAGGCAGGGACAGAACATTCCACAGAGACTTGTGTCACACACACCCCTGCTTTGACACAATACAGCCCACAGAGACTTGTGTCATGTGCCCTGTGAGTTGGTCTAAACACCCCTCTGCTTTGGCATACCAGAAGAGCTTGGGAAACTGTTCAGTACTGGCCTTACTTGAAATCTCAGGGACATCCTCCTGCTCAGTAGCCACCCAAGACAGTGGCAGGTCCATCTCAGCTATTTGTGCCCCACTTAGCTTTAAAGTGGAGGAAAGCCTTTTTGAGGAGTCTCCTTGTGTGTGTGTGTGTGTGTGTGTGTGTGTGTGTGTGTGTGTGTGTGTGTTGAGGGGTAACAAAGATTACCTAGAGGAGGTTCCTGTGATGTTTCTTCAGATGTGTTCCTCCCATGAAAGAATGTAGATATCCACCGTAGAAGGTTCATCATGGTTGTATCACCACCAGCCTGAACAATGCCCAAGGTTAACAGATGACTCAGCAGGCATCCTTTGTCTAACTCATAAAATATGACCCTTCTCCACAGCCTCTGTGAGATGACAGTGAATGGCTAAATGGAGGATCTCAGGAAAGCCAGAGACAGGGTACCTGGCTGGCTGCTGCCAGCTCCCCTTAAAGCTCCCTCTCCATAGAGAGCCCACAACTTCCACTGGTCAGCCACTGAGAGTCAATGGTATGCATACATCACTGCTTATGTCATTGGCTATAGCCAATGAGAGGCAACTGGCAGAGACACTAAGTCCCGCCCACCAATTATGAAGGCATCCACAGGAAAGTCTCTGGAAAAGCTGCTGCAATTGTACTGTTGGGGTTCAGGTTTAAGGGGCTACCTCTTGTGTACATTTTCATGAGATAGTTAGGAGTTTGTTTAGAAGGTGTGGAAGAAACCCTAGTACCTGCCTACGTCTATAAAAGCCATACTTGGTGAAGGTCATAAGCAACAGCCTGGAGGCTGGCTAAATTAAGGCACTTGCTGCCTTAGTGAGGACCCATGTTCGATTCTGAGAACCCACAAGACAGCTCACAACTGTCTAAAATTCCATTTAAATGTGTTCCAATGCCATCTCCTGGCCAATCCCACACCAGGAATTCAAGCGATGCACACATCTACAAACAAAACATGCATATACAAGCTGGAAATGGTGCCTCATGCCATCAATGATGTTAATCAAGGCTCTCTGAAGACAGGGGCAAGTGATGTCTATGCGGTTGAGGCTTACCTTGTCTACATAGCAACTTCTAGGCAAGACAAAACTTCATAGTAAGACCCTATCACAGCAAAACAAAACAAAACAAAACACAAATAAATATAAATATATATATATATATATATATATATATAAATTAATTTTAACAAGCACTAAATACTTGTTGTTACATTCAGATATAATGTGTTTGTGTGTGTGTGTGTATGTGTGTGTGTGTGTGTGTGTGTGTGTGTGTGTGTGTGAGAGAGAGAGAGAGAGAGAGAGAGAGAGAGAGAATAAAAGATTTTAGAGACAACATTTCTATTTTGTAATTAAGATGCACTTTATAATTTGCAGTTGAATTTTTCCCCCAGTGCTTGAGTACCGATCCCAGAACTCACATGCAGTAGGAACAACATGTGAATTAGGATATTTCCCCTAGTTGAAGTAAAAATCATTTTGGGATATATGTTTAAATTATTTATTATGTGGCTTAAGGAGAGATCTAGACTAACATTGCATTGAGACCAAAATATCATCTATAACTGACGGGGCAGAAGTGAAGATATTCTAAAAGGATACTTGTGTCTCTTCGTCTGGCTTTTTGACTGTTGAAACAATGGACTCCCCCATAATGCTAATTTTCCCAGGAATCTCATTATGAAAGAGGAAAATGCTCCCATCCAGAGTGGGATGTTATCTACAAGTAAGGGCTTTCACAGTTCCAACAATTTGGCAACCCACCTCACAGGATAAAACTGAAGCCAGACAGTGATGGGTCAGTAGTATGCAGGACCAAATCTTGACTGTGACTGCTTAGATATACATATCTTGAGACTTGTATCTAAACATGGATCTCATTTCCATTTCCTGATAATGGACCTGGGGGATATCTTTGGATATCTTTTTCCCACTTCCCATGTGGCTCCACTAAATAAATCTTTTTTTTTTTCTTTTTTTTTTTTTTGGTTTTGTTTTGTTTTGTTTTGTTTGTTTGTTTGTTTCCTACATTTAAGTTGGTTCTTTTCACTGACTTATTTGAGGATGGTTAGCTGGACCTGCCTTGAAGCTCAGATTGTAACCCCCAAGTTTGATTACAATCCCCCCCACAAAATATCTGTAAAGCACAGCATAAAAAATACTTTGACCCCTGGAACTTCCAAATACCTACTCTTGTGTATTAAAGGCATCCTGCTTTTATTTCAATTTGTGTTTCTTCAGGCTCATAGTAGAGGTCAGAGATCAGAGAAAGGATTACTCTTCTGGAAAAGCCCATATGGCCAACATATTACTGTGAATCCACCAAAAAATGACGAATTAGAAACTATTTATAGCCAATTGAAAGGTTTTATTCTGGATAGCTGGGACTACACTAAGGTATTTGTGGACTCAAGTATATCCCTAAGGAACTCATAAAAACAACCACAAGTTTATCCACCTGGGCTATTAGGCCAATAGGTTATAGATATGTTTGATATAGTCTGCTCTTTGTATCATGCGCTGATGCATATAATCTTATTTCCCAGATAGATCCAACAACCAAAATAAAAGTAGGTTATTGTTGCAGGTTGAAGTAATTCAGCATAATTACCCTCTGCATAGACAGAAAGGTGGTGTCATCTGAGTCCAATGAATATCTTCATACATACACACACACACACACAGAGAGAGAGAGAGAGAGAGAGAGATAGAGAGAGAGAGAGAGAGAGAGAGGAAGAGAGAACAGAAATATTCCTTCTCTTTTATACATTGAGACATTTTATCGGAGGGCTTTTTCTCATTTTCCCATTTACATATGTAAATGTCTGTCTCATTAATGTCCCTGCAATAAGGTGGTATTGTTGGACAATTTCCCCCCACTGGTTTCCAACAATGACATAGCCATATTTATTTATGAATGTTTGGTCTTATTCACAACTAGACTGTAGAACTCAATAACCCTTTTTATACTAATCCATTTTTGCCACATGGTCCATTATCTCTCCTTCAGTCCTGACATCTGTTCCTTCCTCCATGTCTAGATGGTGAATCTCCTGTGCCTATCTCCCACAGTTCCTATCTCTTCCCAAAAGTCCTGCATTTCCCATCCTGCCTATTTATAGGTTATCAGGTCATCATTAAAGCCAATCAGAGAATGCCTTAGGCAGGTGAGTAATGACAGAGATACAACTTGACACATTGTGCAAAAAAAAATGTGGTACAAACATCTCTCCATTTAAGTCCAATAAAATGTACTTTCTCTATCATCAATAAATTATATACATTAAGAACAATTGTGAAAACCATCAGGTAAGAATTACATTCACAATGCCCAGTTCATATATATTTGGCAATCTTGGAGAACGGACTCCATTATCTATCCTCTCTTGTTGAGTCCCAAGTTCTGTACCTAAATCACTTGCTATTGTAACTTGCATTTATCAACCTAAAAACATATTCTTTTTCATAAATACTAAATATCTTAAGATAAATGTGACTATAACTATGTAGTCTTCAACTCCACCACAGACCTGAGAAGGATAAATAGCTAGAAACAAGCAATGGTTGTCTATTCAGATATTCTTTCACTAGATAGATTGTTATCAAACACTTTAGAGATCTACAAATCATGACATTTAAGATGTATTAATACCATAAGGATTTTTATAACAGTGAGACACTTTAGCTTCTTGCAGCACCCCCATACTACTTCAGACACATGAAGTTTGCTTGTTTGTGGCAAAGCTGCCAGTGGGCAAAAAGCTGTCCTTGCCTCTACACCTGAGAGCACGTAGTCCAACTTGGAACAAGCTGGACACTGATGTACTTTCCAACACCAAGGTAGTCCAGTCCTTCAAAAAGTTCTGCTTCACAGATTTGTCAGATATTCTGGGCCCAGATGACACCACCTTTCTGTCTATCTGTCAGTCAGTCTGCCTGTCTGTCCCAATACTGTAGATAATTCCTGGGTGACTGTTCAGGTGTTCAGCAGACTCTACAATGTCTATAGTTTTGGAAGCTTCTTGCTCTACATGTCATGTTTATTCAGATAATATTTATCCTTCTCAGGTCTGTGGTGGATCAACAATATGAACTAACAAGTACCCCTCCAGAGCTTGTTTCACTAGCTGCATATGAATGAAAAGATGGCCTAGTCAGCCATCAGTGGAAAGAGAGGTCCATGCAAACTTTATATGCCTCAGTAGAGGGGAAAGACAGGGCCAAGAAGTGGGAGTGGGTAGATGGGGAGTGGGTGGGGGAGCCTGTGGGGGACTTTTGGGATAGCATTAGAAATGTAAATGAAATAAATACCAAATAAAAATACATTCTTATTCCAATTGCCAGATCACTGCCTTTTATAATGAAAAGAATGAAATAAATATTTTTTAATGTAAAAAAAAGTGAGTTGACTGCAGAGGCTTATGCGGATCTGGAGAAAGATGAAAACTCCTCCATTGCTGGTGGGATTGCAAGCTGGTACAACCACTCTGGAAATCATTCTGGTTGTTCCTCAGAAAATTAAACATATTACTACATTATGACCCAGCTATACCACTCCTGGGCATATACCCAGAAAATGCTCCAACTGGTAATGAGGACATATGTTCCACATATGTTAGCAGCCTTATTTATAATAGCCGGAGACTGGAAAGAACACAGAGACATGCCCCTCAACAGAGGAATGGATACAGAAAATGGGGTACATTTACACAACGGAGTACTACTCAGCTATTAAAAACAATGAATTTATGAAATTCTTAGGCAAATGGATGGATCTGAAGGATATCATCCTGAGTGAGGTAACCCAATCACAAAAGAACACACATGATATGCACTCACTGGTAAGTGGATATTATCCCATAAGCTTGGAATACCCAAATAAAATTCACAAACCACATGAAATTCAAGAAGAATGAAGACCAAACTGTGGATACATCCATCATTTTAGAAGGGGAATGAAAATACTCATGGAAGCAGTTACAGACAAAGTGTGGAACAGAGACTAATGGAATGACCATCCAGAGACTTCTCCACCTGGGGATTCATCCAATATACAATCACTAAACCCAGACACTTTTGTGGATGCATATAAGTGCTTGCTGAAAGAAGCCTGTTATAGCTGTCTCTTGAGAGGTTCCACCAGTTCCTGACAAATACAGAGATGGATCCTCCCAGCCTACCATTGGACTGAGCACAGCGTCTCCAAAGATGGAGCTAGAGAAAGGACCCATGGAACTGAAGAGAATGGAATCCCCTGGAGGAACAACATTTTGAACCAATCAGAAATTCCAGAGCTCCCAGGGAGGAGACCACCAAAGAAAGAGTACACATGGTGGGACCTATGGTTCTAGCTGCATATGTATCAGAGGGTGACCTAGTTGGTCATCAATGGGAGGAGAGGCATTTGGTCCTGTGAAGGCTCTATGCCTCAGTATAGGGGAACTACAGGGCCAGAAAGTGGGAGTATGTGGGATGGTGAGCAGGGGGTGGGGCATATGAGGTTTTCAGAGGGGAAACCAGGAAAGGGGACAACATTTGAAATGTAAATACAATTAATAACTAATACAAAAATTGGGATGGTTTAATTCAGTACTCCTTTCTAAAATACAATGTTTTTCAGCAGCTGTGCTGCCTGTCTCATTGACATTTAAAATGTTAAAGTCAATAAAGCATTTTTTAACCTATCTCTGGGAGATCTTGCATCTCCCTGCTGTTAAATGAGCATTTTCTTTTATGTCATGGTAGATCTTTCCACAATTGCTTGTTCTGTAGGATTGATTGCATGATATACTAGTTATGTGTTTCATGTTATAATATTTAAATAATTGGTGCATATTATTGGATACATGATGCCTGTATTATCAGATTTAATCTGCAAAGATATCCCTAAAATAGCTATCATTTGTAATAAACAAGTTAATATAAAAGCAGTCTTTTCAGAACTCAAGACAGAGCTCATTGGAATCCTAAATAGTTGTCAATTATATGATTTACGTAGGTTAGTTTTCTAAACACTGCAAAATGAAACATATATGTCTGCAAAATTTCATTTCTATTGTAACCTTAAGGGTTATTTCTGGCAGGTAGTAGTAGAGATTGATTATATAAAGAACAACTAGAATAGATTTTAAAATTTCCTTGGCCTGTCGTAAAGTTATAGGAATTTTTTCTCTAAGCTTTTACTATTTATATGATGTCCTTTATCGAAATTTGAAGGCTCTAATACATTTCTTATTAATATTGGTCTAGCTCCTCATTTACTAATGCTGATGGTCCTGAAAAAGGTGTATGAGACTGAACATGATATATATATATATATATATATATATATATATATATATATATATATACACAAATATATATATACATATACATATATATATGCACAAATATATATACATCATGACTTTATGATATATATCATGATATATACACACATCATTATATAAATATATAAATATATATGTATAGATAGATATAGATAGATAAATATATAGGTATATAGAGATAGATAGATAGAGATAGATCGATAAATAGATATAGAGATAGAGATAGATACACAGATATAGATAAATAGATAGACAGACAGACAGACAGATATATAGATAGATATAGATATATAGATAGAGATAGATAGATAGAGATATATAGATAGAGATATCAATTTCTATCTATCTAGATAGATAGAATATATAGATAGAGATAGATAGATAGATAGAGATATATAAATAGAGATAGATTGATAAGATATAGATATATTGATATATAGAGATATAGATAGATAGATAGATAGAGATATATAAATAGAGATAGATTGATATGATATAGATATATTGATCTATAGAGATAGAGATAGATAGATAGAGATATATAAATAGAGATAGATTGATATGATATAGATATATTGATATATAGAGATAAAGATAGGTAGATAGATAGATAGATAGATAGATAGATAGATAGATAGATAGATAGATAGATAGACAGACAGACAGACAGACAGACAGACAGACAGACAGACAGATAGATAGATAGATAGATAGATAGATAGATAGATAGATAGATAGAATGGATGGATGACCTCTCCTTTTGAATTACTTTTAGTTGTATAAAAACAAAGGAATCACCTGGGATAAGTTCAGCAGTTTCTATTTGCAAAACAACTCCCTGCATATTGAGAGTTAGTAACTATATAAAGAGGTTCTGGATCGTCTAATAGAACCACGAAAATAGCATCCAGTTCAGATTTCTGCACGGAGTATGTGGACTTTGTATTATTTTACTTATACTTTCTGACTTATAACCTGCAATTCCTGATTCATTGGTATCTGTATTACAGGAGGATCTTTAGGCATTGGTGTTTCTCTTACTATATGAGGAAGAATCCAATTAGTTCTTTTGATAAACTGAAGTTGCTTGCCTTTGAGATATTTGACGTTAATCCCCTCCCTCAAGTCACTTCAAATCCATTGCCAATCCTCACTCATTACCCATAATGAGATAATCATTGGGCATGAGTATATGGCACTGCCATCTCTGCTGGGTCTATTCCTGCTAATTGATGACGTGTTATTCTCCCTTTCACAATCAAATCAGAAAACCTTTCTGGATATTTTGTATTCTGTTTACATGCTAAGACTATCAATTCTAAGATACTAACTTTTTTTCTTCATAAGAATTCCTGTTGGAGAGTATATAGAAGGCAAAATACATAAGATACAATTCTGCTTTTCAAAAAAAATGGCCCATATATGCATCCTGTATTCTTTTCTACCAGAGCCAATTCTTTTTAGCTTCAGCTGATGAATTTCCTGAACTATTTAAGACCAAATCACCTCATAAGATATAAACAAATATTATAATAAGTAAATTACTTAGCTCTTAAGTAGCCAATCCCAATACAGTTATGGGTCTCAGCCAATTAATATCTCCTAACATTTTTTTAAATCATTAAAAGTTTCTATGTGGGTTCATTTGATCTATAACTATTGTGCCTGGAATTCTTTTGTGGACCTATCTTATACCCTATATAATTAATAGAACTACTTCTTTCTATATTTCAACAGCAATTTGTAATCCCAAACAAGACAAAATTCTCTTTACTTCATTAAATATTTTTGTAAGATATCTGTATCTGAATCAGCCATCAATCCATCCTTCACATAATGGTAAATTATAGTTGGAGAAAATACTTTACAAATCATTTCCAATGGTCATTGCACATAATATTGACATCAGGTAGAATTGTTTAACATTCCTTGTGGCAAGACTTATCAATGATACTTTATAGTTATCATGGAGTGGATAATTGGGGGCTGAGGAGCTGAGAAGAAGGTATATAGTTTTGTTGCAGGATGAAATGTTCCACAGATATCTGTTCTATCCATTTGGTTCATAACTTCTGTTAGTTTCACTTTTTCTCTGTTTAGCTTCTGTTTCCATGAACTGTCCATTGATGTCAGTGGAGTGTTCAAGTATCTCACTATTATTGTGTGAGGTACAATGTGTGCTTTGAGCTTTAGTAAAGTTTTTTATTAAGTGGGTGCCCTTGCATTTAGAGCATAGATGTTTAGAATTGAGTGTTCATCTTGGTAGATTTTACCTTTGATGAAGGTGAAGCATCCTTCCTTATCTTTTTTGATAAATTTTGGTTGAATATCGATTTTATTGGATATTAGAATTGCTATGCCATCTTGTTTCTTGGAACCATTTGCTTGGAAATTTTTTTCTAGCCTTTCACTCTGAGGAAATATTCTATCTCTGGGATTGTCTCCCTTTTTGATTTCTTTATTATTTCCATTTTTAGATACTGGATGGTTTTGTTCAGAGCCTTCACCTGTTTGGTTGTATTTTCCTATATATTTTTTTGTTTCCTCTTTGAGGGATTCTAGCTCTTTCTTTACCTGTATTCTCCTGTATTTGTTTAAGGAAGTTATGTCCGTTGTAAAGTCCTCTATCGTCATGAAGAGATATGATTTTAAGCCAGATTCTTGCTTTTCCAGTATGTTGGGAGTATACAGGTCTTGATGTGGTGGGAGAACTGGGTTCTGATGATGCCAAGTAGCCTTGGTTTCTGTTTCTTAGATTCTTGTGCTTGCCTCTTGCCATCTCGTTATCTCTCGTGGAAGCTGGTCTTGCTGCTTCTGACTGGGCCTTATCCCTTCTGTGAGCCAGTGAACTTGTGACCTTAGGTGTATTGGCACTTCTGGAAGAACAGCTCTCTCTGGGAGGGATTTGTGTACAGAGAGCTGTGGCACAAGCTTATCACAGGGGCACAGATGGAAATCAGAAGGATCCTTTTCCTGGCTGCTCCACAGTTCCTGTGCCCAATGGGCTTCTGTCCATATTCTTACAATGTAAGTTTCTCAGTGGAATGGCAGCGTTTTGCACGTTCTGTAGAGACACCAATGGAAAACAGGAATTTGTTAAGTGGTGAACAGCAAGATGGGAATGCTTCAGAATTGGACCTTATGGAAGGTATCAGATATTTAATGTTGGGCATTGATGGCCATTTTTGCTAAATTAATTATGCCAATCTATGAGCACAGATCTTTCTGTCTTCTGAGATTTTCAATTTCTTTCTTCAGAGACTTGAAGTTCTTGTCATACAGATCTTTCTCTTGCTTGATTTGAGTCAAACTAAGGTTTTATAGTTTGTGACTATTGTGAAGGGTGTTGTTTCCATAATTTCTTTTTCAGCCTGTTTATTCTTTGAGTAGAGGAAAGCGACTGATTTTTTTTATGAGTTAATTTTATATCCAGTCACTTTGCTGAAGTTGTTCATCAGGTTTAGGAGTTCTCTGGTGGAAATTTTGGGTCACTTAAATATACTATCATATCATCTGCAAATAGTGATATTTTGACTTCTTCCTTTCCAATTTTTATCCCTCTGATCCCTTTTTGTTGTCTAGTTGCTCTGGCTAGATCTTCTAGTACTATAGTGAATAGGTAGGTTGGGAGTGGAAAGACTTGTCTAGTCTTGTCTTGTCTGATTTTAGTGGGATTGCATCAAGTTTCTCTCCATTTATTTTAATGTTGGCTACTGGTTTGCTGTATATTCCTTTTACTATGTTTAGATATGGACCATGAATTCTTGATCTTTCCAAGACTTTTATCATGAAGTGTTGTTGAAAATTTTCAAATGATTTCTCAGCATCTGATGAGATAATACTGTGGGGTATTTTTCCCCTTGAGATTGTTTACATAGTAGATTATTTTGATGGATTTCCATATATTGAACCATCCCTCTATCCCTGGGATGAAGCCCACTTGATTATGAAGGATGATCATTTTGATGTGTTCTTGGATTGGATTTACCAGAATGTTATTGAGTATTTTTGCATCAATATTCATAAGTGAAATTGGTTTGAAGTTTCCTTTCTTCATTGGGTCCTTCTATGCTTTGGGTATAAGTGTAATTGTGGCTTCGTAGAACAAATTGAATAGCGTTCCTTCTCTTTTGATTTTGCATAAAAGTTTGAAGAGTGTTGGTATTAGGTCTTCTTTGAATGCCTTATAGAACTTTGTACTTTTTTGTTGGGAGACTATAAATGACATGCTTCTATTTCTTTAGGGGTTATGGGAGTATTTACAGGAATTATCTGATCCTCATTTAAATTTGACACCTGATATCTGTCTAGATAATTGTCCATTTCATCTAGATTTTCCAGTTTTGTTGAGTATATGCATTTGTAGTAGGATTTGATGATTTTTTTTTTATTTCCTAAGTTTCTGTTGTTATGTCTCCCTTTTCATTTCTGGTTTTGTTAATTTGGGTACTGAATCTGTGCCCTCTCTTTAGTCTGGCTAAGGGTTTATCTATCCTGTTGATTTTTCTCAAAGAACCAGATGCTGGTTTGGTTGATTCTTTGTATAGTTCTTTTGGTTTCCACTTCGTTGATTTTAGCCCTGAGTTTGATTATTACCTGCCTTCTACTCCTCTTGGGTGAATTTGCTTCCATTTGTTTTAGAGCTTTTATGTGTGTTTTCAGGCTGCTAGTGTATGCTCTCTCCAGTTTCTTTTGTGAGGCCCTCAGAGCTATGAGTTTTCCTCTTAGGAATGCTTTCATTGTGTCCCATACGTTTGGATATCTTGTAGCTTCATTTTCATTAAACTCTAAAATGTCTTTAATTTCTTTCTTTATTTCTTCCTTGACGGAGTTATCATTGAGTAGATTGTTGTTCACCTTCTATGTATATGTGGGTTTTCTATTATTTATATTATTATTGAAAATCAGCCTTAGTCCGTGGTGACTTTATAGGATGCATGGGTTTATATAAATATTTTTATATCTGTTGAAGCCTGTTTTGTGTCCCATTATATGGTCAGTTTTGGAGAAGGCATCATGAGGTGCTGAGAAGAAGGAATACATATCCTTTTGGTTTAGGATAAAATGTTCTATAGATACCATAGATATAGATATCTGTTAAATTGATTTGTTTCATAACTTCTGTTAGTTTCACAGTGTCTCTGTTTTGTTTCTGTTTCCAGGATCTGTCCGTTGCTGAGAGTGGGGTGTTGAAGTCTCCCACTGTTATTATGTGGGGTACAATATGTACTTTGAGCTTTAGTAAAGTTTCTTTTATGAATTTGGGTGCCCTTGAATTTGGAGCATAGATGTTCAGAATTGTGAGTTCATATTTGTTGATTTATTCTTTGACAAGTATGAAGTAACATTCCTTATATTTAAAAAAATACTTTCAGGTGTAAGTTGATTTATTTCATAGGAGAATAGGCTATTATAGCTTTATTCCTGGAAATATTTGCTTGGAAAATTTTTTCCAGCCTTTTAGTCTGAGGTAGTGTGTGTCTCTGTCACTGAGTTGGATATCCTGTATGTAGCAAAATCCTGGGTTCTGTTTATGTATCCAGTCTATTACTCTATGTCTTTTTATTGGGGAATTGACTCCATTGATATTAAGACATATTAAAGACCATTGACTGTTGGTTATTTCCTGTTACTTTTGTTGTAAGAGGTGGAATTATGTTTGTATGGCTATTTTCTTTGGGGTTTGCTGAAAGAAGATTTCTTTCTTGCTTTTTCTATGGTGTAGTTTCCCTCCTTGTGTTGTAATTTTCCATCTATTTCTCTCTGTCTCTCTGTCTCTCTGTCTCTCTGTCTCTCTCTCTGTGTCTCTGTCTCTCTCTCTCTCTCTCTCTCTCTCTCTCTCTCTCTCTCTCTCTCTCTCTCAAGGGCTGGATTATTGGAAAGATATTGTGTGAATTTGGTTTTGTCATGGAATACTTTTGTTTCTCCATCTAATTGAAAGTTTGGCTGGGTATAGTAGCCTGGTCTGGCATTTGGGTTCTCTTAGTGTCTGTATAGCATCTTTCCAGGATCTTCTGGCTTTCATAGTCTCTGGTGAGAAGTCTGGTGTAATTCTAGTAGGTCTGCCTTTATATGTTACTTGACCTTTTCCCCTTACTTCTTTTAATATTCTATCTTTATTTAGTGCATTTGTAGTTCTGATTATTATGTGTCAGAAGGAATTTCTTTTCTGCTCCAGTCTATTTGGTGTTCTGTAGGCTTCTTGTATGTTAATGGGCATCTCTTTCTTTAGATTTGGGAAGTTTTCTTCTATAATTTTGTTGAAGATATTTACTGGCCCTTTGACTTGGGAATCATCTCTCTCTTCTATACCTATTATCCTTAGGTTTTGTCTTCTCATTGTGTCCTGGATTTCCTGGGTGTTTTAGTTAGGGGATTTTTAAATATTGCATTTTTGTTGACTGTTCTGTCAATGTTTTCTATGGTATCTTTTGTACCTGAGATTCACTATTCTATCTCTTGTATTCTGTTGGAGATGCTTGCATCTATGTCTCCTAGGTTTTCTTTCTTCAGGTACATCTCCCTTTGTATTTTCTTTATTGTCTCTATTTCCATTTTTAGATCCTAGATTTTTTTTTCAATTCCTTCACCTGTTTGATTTTGTTTTCCTGTAACTCTTTAAGAGATTTTTATGTTTCCTCTTTAAGGCCTTCTAGCTGTTTACCTCTGTTCTCCTGTATTTCTTTAAGGGAGGTATGTTTGTTCTTAAAGTCCTCTATCATCATCTTAATATGTAATTTTGAATCTGACTCTTTCTTTTCCAACGTGTTGGGGTATCCATGACTTGCTGTGGTGGCCAAACTGGGTTCTGATGATGCCAACTTGTCTTGTTTTCTATTGCTTATATCCTTGCACTTACCTCAGGCCATCTCATTTTCTTTGGTGCTACCTTACCTTGCTGTCTCTGTCTGGAGCCTGTCCCTCCTATAATCCTGGTTGTGACAGAACTCATCAGAGTCCATCTGTCTCTGGGATCCTGGGATCCTGGGACACTGAGATCCTGACACTCTGGGTTTTTCTGAGCTCCTGGAAGACAAGCTGCCTCTTGGAACCTGAAATCCTGGTGTGACCAATCTCCTGTGGTCCTGCTGTGTCAGAGCTCCTGGGAGATAAGCTTTCTCTGGGTCTTGCAAGATTTGGTGGGCTGCCAGGGCCCTAGGTTTTATCTGGACACAGGTGCAAGCTGCAAGGAACCCGTGCCTCTGTCTGGGAGGGTGTTTTTGTTTCCCTGGTTCTTGTGGGGGTCTCAGATACACAGGGTGTTGGGAAAGATGTTGTGCCTACAGCTGTGATCTTCTGTCAAAACTCCAGTGTTCCTGGGTGTCTGATCTCCTGGGAGTCAAGCTTCTTCTGTGATCCTCTGATCTTGGGTGTTTCAGAAAACCTGGGAGTCAGGCTCCCTCTGGGTGTTTTAAGAGTGGGTATAGAGCCAGCACCCCAGGACTGCTCCAGGTGCAGGTTCAGAACAGAAGGAATCCATGCCACTTGCCAGGCAGGGGTTCCTGTGTCCCTGGATCCTTGGGGACTCAGTTACTCCTGATGTTGTGGCCTTTCCTGTGATCCTGGGAGTGTTAGAGCACCTGAGAGTTGCCCTTCCTCTGGGTGTTGTGGAACTAGGTGCAGAGTCAGTACCCAAGGTCTACTCATGACACAGACTCTTGCAAATATTTTTGATTTACCATCGTGGACTTATTTTTCCTGTAGTACAGAAAGTGAAAATGGTGCTTTTTGAAAAGGTGTGACTTTAATAAAACTTATTTTTTTTATTTTTTTGTATGTTTGTGTCTGTGGTGCATATATACACATGTGGAGGGCAAAGAGGATGTTTGGTGTTGCTCTATTACTTTCCACCTTATTCCCTTAAGACAGGCTCTGTCACTAAACATGCAGCTAGACAAGCAGCCAGCAAGTCCTTGCAATTCTCACTCTGCCTACCACAGTGCTGCTATTGTCGAATCAACCATCCATGGTTGGTTTTGTAGATCGGTACTTGACTCAAACTTGCGAACCTCCTCCTTTCATAGTAAACCCTATTTACTACTGAGGCATCTTCATAACTGCTTTGAAGGGATTTTTAGAGGAAAAAATAGATGTAAACATTTTTACAGTTCCATGTATTCAAAGCTAAGTGATATGTATACAAAATTCTGTACATGCAACAGTTTTTCATTGATCCAGTGTTAATTTTATATTAAGTCAGTTTCTTTTCTAGGACTCCTCTGTGCTTCTTTCTTTATTTGGCACAGTGCAAAACTGAATTCATTAATGTAACCCTTATTACTTTTTAAAAATTTTATTTTAGGGGTATGGTTGCTTCGCTTGCATGTGTGTATGCACACAACTTGTTTGTCTGGTACCTGAGGAGGCCAGATGAAGGCATTGAATCCCCTGGAACTGGAGTTATAGGTTGTGAGCCACCTTGTGGATGCTGGGAATCCAATCTCAGTTCTCTGGAAGGGAACCAGTGCTCTTAACTGATGAACCATCTCACCAATCCCCTCATTGTTTTTTATAAAATGAATTATGTAACTGAAAGTGAAAGACAACTTTACTAACCAGTGAGAGAATGAAACTCAGATCCGAAGAATCTGTTTTAAATTATATGTAATTGAATGTTGCATGAGCTTTCTTAGAAGACAATAATTTGTCTTTGAGGTATGGTCTCACTATGTAGTTCAGACTGGCCTGAATTTTGCTATGTAACCTATGTTGTCCTTTACACTGGAAATCTCCTGCTTAAGCTTCCTAGACTAGAATCATAGACCCAAAACGCCTTACATGGCTTAGGAAACAATGCTCTTAATACCTATTTTTTAGACTTATTTATGTGTATTAGTGTTTTGCTTACAGGTATATATGTGCACCACATGTGTGCCTGTTGCCCATAGATATCAGATGATTATTTCAGATACCTTAGAACTGAAGTCACAGATAGTTGTGATCCACCATGTGTGTGCTAGACACCAAACCTAGGTCCTTCGAAAAGAGCAGCAAGTGCTCTTAACTGCTGAGCCATCTCTCTACCCCCATGAAACAATATTATATTTAAGAAAAATAATGTTTGGCTTTTTTAAGGGTTACCATTTTATCAAATCATTTTTATAACTGAAGGATTTGCTCTATTTGGAGGAGGTATAACAATCATTTAATCATCTGTGTTATATATTACTATATATGTTGAGAGTATTAAACATGAACACCATAATATAGCTTCATCCTAATTACTGAAAGCTAACTATGTATGCTAGAAAGGTATTAAACATTTTCTGAAGCAATACAATTTTATGAGCTGCAGTAGTTACTGATGAGAATGTCCTACAAAAATGTTCTTCAAGTGTTTTTGCAAAAGATATATTCTGAAGTATAATTGACTATACTCTTAAAAATAATTTTATTAGATTTAAAACTCTTGGGAATTCTTGTTTTAAAAATAGAATTTTGACATTTTTATCAATTTTTATGTATATAGGTGTTTTGCCTGCAAGTATGTGAGTCATATACATATGTACCTGGTGCCTGCAGAATTTAGAACAGGGCATCACATCTTCTGGAACTGGAGTTGGAGATGTTTGTGAACATCATGTAGGTGCTACAAATCAAACCCAGGTCTTATGAAAGAGCAACCACTCTTAACTACTTATCTTTCTTTCCAGCTACCCTCTTGGTTTTCTTTTGTTGGGGGGTGGATTTTTTTGTGACAGGGTCTCATTTTGTAGCTCTGGCTGTCCTGAAACTCACTATCTCGACCAGGCTAACCTGTAACTTACCAAGATCTGCCTGCCTCTGCCTCCATAGTACTAGGATTAAAATTGTGAACCAATATTCTTGGTTGACCTCTTATTTTAAATCGAATATTTTAAATAATGAGTTCTAACAATTACACAGTCAAGTATGTTCTTTCAGTTGCATCATCTTTTATAGATTTAGAAAAGAATTAGCCTTTATTAAAGTGATTACCCATGAAGAAATTAAAGCCACCTTTGATCCTTTATTTTGTGCATTTGTTCTTTTGTAAACTGTTCTTGAAGTTTAAAATTATTTTCCTTACAGAAATCAAAATTCAGATAAGATTAGATATTTATTATCCAAAATACATGGATGTGGAATTTTCTGTGTTGTGGAACATTTCTGTAGTCTTCACTGGTTGAACATCTTTTATTTGAATATACAAAACCCTAAGTATTCTAAAGTATGAATCATGTTGGTGATCTTTCAATTTAATTTTAGGTTTCCTTGGCAATATATTTACTTGAATACATGGAATCAACTAAAGTTTTTTCAACATGACACTTTGTTTTTAATATAGGTGACATTAACAAGACGCTTTACATAAAGAGAAAATGGATGGAAACTTTTATCAAAGATTCTTTCAAAGACAGTAACCACAAATTATAACGACTTTGGAAAATGAACAAATGGGAGAGGCAGGATTGTTAGTTTTGTAGGGTCACATTTGTATCATTTTAAAAATTACATGTGGCTGAAGTTTAAGAAAAAACAGTGATGTCTGAGCCTTTAGTAAAAATGTGTGGCTTTGATTCTGTCTAAGAAGTTAACCCTATAACTTCATGCCTTCAAGGAAACTAAATTTAATTCTTAGAAATCTGTGAAAAAATTTCTACTTTAAGTAGCTGTTAATGAGATTTTAAAATTTGATTTACATTCATTGTGGAAAAACAGAAGTCTTGCGCAAAGTCTTAGAAATGTAATTTGTGGTTTATTATGTTTAACAATATGGAAAAGAATCAATTATATATGCAGGCAATTTGTATATTTTAATTGACTTATATTTTGCACTAAGTCTTAACTGAGTCAATATAGGAAAAATAAATTAGACCTTATTTTGGTAGAAAATAATGACAATACTACTTTGAAATACAATTAATTTTCTTAAAAAAGAGATACATATATATTAGAAATTTGTTTAATTTTGAAAAGCTAAAACATAAAAGAAGACTTCTCTGATAATCTGTTAGGGAAAAAAGATATAATGATTTCCCATTAGATAATTTTATACTGCTGTTTTTCTTTTTATAATATGAAATGTTCAATTTAATTTGTTTTGAGTGTTCTTTTTCATATTGGTATGAAATGTGACTGCTTTCATTACTTTGTTTTACAGAAAGAAGATCAACAACAAATTTTGTGAGCAGTATATAACTACATTTCAGAAGTTTGATATGGATGTCCAGAAATTCAATGAAGAACAAGAAAAATCAGTGGTTGGTATCATAACTATCTTTATAATTAACCTAGTATAACTAAGTATCAAGTAGGAATGGAGAAATTAGCCTTGTGTTGGGCACATGAAACTAAATTAAGTTTCATTATCTATCCTTGGCTCTATTCTAGTCCTGCTGAGTTGTAAAGCAGAAAGTTATGATCATATACTATATCAATGGAAACTACTAGGCGTTTTATGGTAGACCAGATCATAAATTTTCAAGAGGCAGACATTTGCTGAAGGATGAACATTGGATTACCAGTTTCTACAAAAGGAAACACAATGTGTCAGCCTCAGGTACAGTTGAAAGGACAGAGAAAGCTTACTTACTGGAGTCATCTGGAATCTGTTGTTAATGTTAGAAAACCAAATCAAACTGGTAAATCAGTTCTTACAATCCTAAACTTAGTACAAATTTAGTAACAACAGTGGATGGAAACAACCTTTCTCAACAGCCCTGGCAGAATATTCCTGTGTAAGAATATCACCAAACTAATTTAGATCATCTCTCCATTACTGTACCAATTACTGTAGTCATCACATGGTTTCCAAGTAAGATCTGAGATGATGACCATATTAACTAATTATTTATTTGATTGGTTAATAGTTTGGGAAGTACTCAATTTGAAATGAACAGGAGATCCATTCCTGCCTGGGAAGGCATTGAAGAAGCTGCCATTATGAGTCAGTTCCAGAAAGAGATAGGGGATAAAGATAAAAAAACTAAATAAATACTCCAATTGAAGACATTTTTAAACCTTGAACACTTGATGAAATTTCAAGGGGGAGTGATCATCTGTGTAAATGAGGAGTCTAAAGACAGAGCCCCAAGAGTACATCAATATTTGTAATTCTTCATGGAGTGGGGAGTGAGGGGTGAGAGGGAACCAGTAAGGGAAGAGAACAATTGGTAGAAAGAAAACTACCATGAGTGAAGGAAAACTTTTAAGGAAGAAAGGATCACTAACTGTGTCACATGCTGCTAATGGGCCAAATAGGATAGATTTGCAGGGCTAGAAGATGGTTTAGTTGTAATCTTTCTCCTGTGTAGTCATGGAGACCTGAGCTTACATTCCATGCATAGGAATACACACACACCACCACGACCACGACCACCACAACCACCAACAACGAAAACAACAACAACAACAAACTAGCAAAACTAAAAACAAACCACCACAACAAAAAAGTTGTTGTGGTGGCCACCAGGTGTAGCCCAATGATGAGCTCTAGGTTCAGTGAGATCCTGTCTCCCAAACAGTGGGATGCAACCAAAGAAAACACCCAATATTAATCCTTTGTCTCCATATGTATACAGGTGAACTTTATTTAAAGGGAATCTTCGCAAAGTGGAGGTCATTGTACTTAATCAGGATGATTTGAGTGTAAATGTGAGGTACAAAACTGATCACAGTGATAAAGGACAAAATAGGAATGTAGTAGCCCAGGGAGAACAGGTATAAAGGGCTTTTCTTAATTTTTTTAAAATGCAAATTACCATGGTTGTGTGCCATCCTAAAGAATACAAAGAGAAATTTATATTACTACTTCCTGTGTTACTTGAGATTGGAACCTAGAGAAAACCAATCTACCACTAAACTTTGTCCACAGACATCTTTTTACACTTTATTTTGAGGCAGGGAATCTTTAAGTCATCAAGACTATTCATGATCTTGTGATCATTCTAACTCAAACTTTATAAAAGTTAGTTTTATAGGCATTACACTGAAGGACAGCTAGAGTCATATATTTAAAATAACAGTTACAATTGCTGAAATTCGTGACAATAGTTGAGACAAGTGAAGACATTGGACTTAGTAAAGAACAAGTATAAGGCATCCTTAAGAAAGGAAGAGAAAGTAGAAGACATGGCACATACACCTTAGGTGGGAGCTAGATACAGAGATGAGGTAGTGAACCACCTCCTGGGATTGCTTCTGCTAGTTAGTAAAAGGAGACCATCATGTGGTAAAAACATTAACACTAGCTAGAGTTAAACTTTCCTGGCTAGGATTTTACCAAGTTCATGTTTACATGGTACATGCCTATAAACATAAGCACTTGGAAGGCTAAGGCCAGTCTGTGCAGCATGGCAACCTCTTTCTCATCAAAAATTTTTCCTACCCCACAATTGGTAGTATAATTGTATTTCATGTTACTGTAGAAATATAAGTATATTTCGTTATAGTCGTTGTTAAAATGTTAAATCAGGTGGAAAACTAATCCTTTAAAGTTTCATATGGAATCATTTTGGCTCACGTAAACATTTTAGTATTGGAAATACATTAAGTGGTTGACTATTATTCTAGCGTTCATGCTGCATGGCATTAACAACAAAATGAACAATGTAAGAATATGGGTTAAAGCAAGGAGGAAGGGAAACTAGCACAGGGTTCTTGGACTCTGAAGGGGGCAAGACAGGCAGTGGGAGGCTGGTGATAAAGATTTTACAGGATAATCTTTAGAAGCACAAAACTTAAGCCAAAAGGGTGGGATTTGAACAAGTGTCAAGCATTGCTCAATAATACTGGAACTTATCAGGGTGGCCAGAGTCTCCATGAATTTGAGACTAACTACCTTTGGAATAGCTGACCGTCAGGGACCTGGTAATGGCCGTCCCACTTCAGAGGAGGGTCAGCCAGTCTCACAGTAAGTGCACAGCCTTCATTTTGAAAATGCATCCCATATTCTTGCCCAACCCCTTCAGGAGAATTTCTTTAGCTTACATCACAGGGGTTGATGAGACAGGCTGACTCCTTGATTTGACAGTCTTCAAATTGGTAGTTCATGAGATTAGGCCTAAGAACCCAGACTTCAGAAAGTTAGTCAGAAACTTTCCTGACAATACAAACTGCCCCACTACCTGTCCTGAAGCAAGGACAATGGGTTCGCAGTTTCCAGACTGCCAGCACACCTTAAGGATAGATTCAAAAAAAGTCCACCCACCTCGGGATTCCTCAGTAAGAGTTTCCAGCCAGCACACCCCAGTAATGGTTCTGGAATGCCTAGAGATAGAATAAGACAAAGCCCTATTCCAGGATTCCCTTAATGTACTTTAAATTGGGTGAGAGAGCTCAATTCTGGGTCTATCTTGATAATGTGAGACCCCAGCATGTTGGACTTCTGCAGAATAAACACTGTGTTTATGTACTATTTGAGTCCTGGTGTCATTCTTCTGAGAATCATGGACCCTTATGTTGTAAGAATTTAAAGTTGCTGGTCACCATGTTAGGAGGAAACTATATGACTAAAAGAAGTAAAAGATTAATATGAGCAAACCTGGTAGCACCAACCATGAAGATATGACCTCGTGTAAGACCTGGCCCGGCTTCCTAGTTGTTAGAGCAAGTATGTCTGTATGTGTGACTGTGTTTACGTGCCTATGTGCATGTGCACATGTGTGTGTGTGTGTGTGTGTGTGTGTGTGTGTGTGTGTGTGTGTGTACATGTTTGGGTACTAGAAATTTCCAGTTCTGGCAAGGAAAGGAGACTTTCTTTGTTGTAGACAAAAAGCAAAAACAAACTTTAAACAATGGTGGTACCATCTAGTGGCAGAATCCTGAAAAATTGACAGAACCTCAATCAAGGGAGTCCAGATTGCAGCCCAGTTCCCCTTTCCTAGGTACCACCACCAAAATAAGGGTCTGTGTAGGGAGACAAAACAGAAACAGCAGTGTGATTAAAATCAAGAAATCTAATTAATTCCTTAGACCAGACTTGCTCTGCTTCATTCAATCACTCTCACACACAGTTGGCCAGTCATTCTTTCAGGGCAAAACCGGATATGCCCTGAGAAACCCAACTGGAAATCCATATCCACACTATTGGTGACCCTACTAAGTGCAATAGGGCTAGTGAAAAGCTTCTCCTCAGATGTTTTTCTTCCCAATTTGAAGGACCTCAAAACAGGCCTGATAATCTTTAACCAGAACCCAAATCAGAACCAGAACAGGATTCGGTATGCAGACTTGCCTCCTAGGATTGTTAAAAGGACTCAAGATGTTTTGTTTTCTGGGAAAACATGAGAGGAGTGGGGATCCTGGAGCATTTTAAGGGAGCACCATCTCTGCCACCTTTTCCTGGCAGAGAAGTAATGCCATGGAGTGAGGCTCAGTCCCTCGACCATGAGGATTCTTGCTAGGGGCTTCAAATGAAAAGAAAATTTTAAAAAATCAGTTTTGATAATCATCCTGATTAAACCAAGCAAAAGTATATGATTCCTTTTATTAATGGTCCAGAGTGGGCTAAAACCTCCAAAATATCTCTTAGTGCCTAAGTTCATAGATATCATGTTTTTAAAGAAAAAAGCCACAATAGTTCAGTATTTTAGGGAACATGTCAGCAATAAATTTAAGGCAGCCTTTTAACATCTGTTTCATTGCAAATGTTCCAGATACTACATGGCAATTATTTTTAATTTACATTTCCACTTAATTATTTCAGTTTTGTAGTTAAACTTGTACAAACATCCATTAGTTTGGTTGACACATCTAAGCCAGGGCCAGAGTCACAGACAATCCTCAAAATGTTGCTAAGGCAGATGTGGCTACTGAGGGTTGGGAGGCAGGGAAGTGTCTAGGTAGACACAAAGTAAAGTTGAAATTGTTTTTACAGATGCTTTTGATCAAGCCTGATGACCTGAATTCAGTTGCTGGGACTCATATAGGTTGGGAGAGCAGATTCTCACAGGTTTTCCTTTGAACTGCACATGAGCACTGTGACATGTGGTGTGTATGTGCGCATGCAAGCACATATGTGACACAACCAGATACATTTTAATATGTTAAGAATGTGGGTATGGGGGACTTTTGGGATAGAATTGGGAAATGTAAATGAGGAAAATACCTAAAAAAAAAAAAGAAATGGAATAGTACATAATCCTGATGGCTGAATATTGGCTTTGATCCTTTCTACCATGGCCCTAGGTGGCTCAGCCACATTCGATAGCAAATGTATTTTGGAAGTTATTTATTAATCAAAAAAACAAAAAAATCTAGCTATGGCTAAACTAAACACAGAAATGGCTATAAACCACATAATTAAAAGTCCATACTTCAAGAAAAAAAAAGAATCTGTGGAAACATTGCATGGTGGCACATGTCTTTAATTCCAACACTCAGGAGGCAGGGCCAGGTAGATTTCTGAGGCCAGCCTGGTCTACAAAGTGAGTTCCAGGACAGCCAGAGCTATACAGAGAAACCCCGTCTCAAAAACAAAAACAAAAAATCTGTGGAAATGATCAGTAAACCAAAGTTCAAAATCATTAAGACCAATCCTTATATTGTCTCCAATCATTATCAGGCAGAGCAGGAACAACTGGTTGGTAGATAGGGGGGAGAAGACTTAAGAAGTTTACTGTTTCCTGTTTACCAGGAAATAGGCTCAAATTATAGATAATACACAAGGGTGAGGACAAAATGACTTAACAGTGTTATTTAAGCTCTCAAGTGCCACTGATCCAGGGACACATTTATATTTCATCAAAGAGAAGCAAGAAATTGAATTGAGTATGAATGTGAGACATCCAAGTGCCCTTTACCATAGTAAAACCTGTCTGAACTTCAAGCAACAATCTGGAATGTTTCTAACAGATTCATGTCTATAAAAAAAGCTATGCTTATTACAAAATCTCAGTCACAGAACATATTTTAACACATGCTAACATTCTCATCTACGTGAGTAAATGAGTTCCTAATAGGATGTTGAGCAATTTAATCCCTAATGTTGAAATTATAGCAAAGCAATACTACTGCTCAATGAATTTACTTACTAAGATCTTTAGAAATATGCTCCTGATATTTACCAAAAAATAACCTAATTACTGGCTGAAGAAAGAAACACACAACTCAACACTCCTTTTTATGGAAGTAACATGTTAGCATAGAATAGAGGTTCCCCTGGCAGCAGAGAATACATTCTTGCATATGGACAATGGTGAACTTGACCTGGGCATGAGGTGTTTGCTCTATAGTCAAAACCCAACTGGGCACATTTTTGAATTGACAGGTCATCTTCTAAAAATGAAGAGATATTACCATCACCACCACTGCCGCAGACCCTCTGGGCCCCTTTGTCTGCGTTGATCGGTTTTCTAGTCGTAGGTGGGCAAAGCTTTGGATGAATTTGACAGAAAGATGCACACAGGAGAAGTTGTGTTGAATCTGAATGTATTTTTTCAAATCGAGCATCAGACTTTTTATACAGAAGACAATAAGGAAGTTGGGTGACATACCCGCAAGGTACAAATGAGGTAACCAGATGTTTAATGACTCTTACACAGAACAGAGGAATGAAAAAGCAAAGACTGGCAGGAACTGGGCAATAAAATAACTGAGACAAAGTCAGCCCTATCTAAGGTCAGCTATAGTCTTAGAAGCCAGGTGTGAGATCTTTTCACTCCTAGGGCAAGGGCTTTCACACCCAAGTCATGGTTCTAACTAGGGAGTTCTGTTCTAGCTAACCATCTCATGAATAATGCAATACTCTAAAACCACAGCCTGATCTACTTCCTAAACCATTGTAAATTCCTGTATATGGGTATAACTCAGCTATATTTCTAAGTATCTATTCTGGTTTCTCCTATGGTCAGAAACTTCTTTCTTCCTTGGTGATGGTAGATTCCTGTAAAGGGCAGTGACCTAACTTTTACTCAAAGTGATAGTGTAATACCAGGGGCAGTACTGAATTCCAAGCCCAAGGTCTTGCTCAAGGACGTTCTAGGACTGTTGGAACACTCGCTTTAGCTATGTCAGAATTCAATCTTAAAAGGCACTTATAATAGGATAATACTAAAGGAGAGCACGTGGATCCATACACTAGACTAATGCAGGAATGGAAAATTAATGTATGAGTTAGAGAGAAGGCCAGACTCCAGGAGTGAGTTTCTGTGAAACTCTTCTGCCTCAGTGAGTAGCTTCCAAGCCTCTTGGCTTGTCAAGCTGACTCGACCAGAGAGCGTGGCACACCACCACCACCACCACCACCACCACCACCACCACCACCACCACCACCACTACCACCACCAAAACAAAGAGAGTGCTCAAATGATAAATTCTTGACTTCAAACACATTTATGTTCTTTACTCATACTATATTATTTAACCAGGCATTAGAATCCAGAAGTAATGTTAAAAATGATTCAAAAGTATGGGTTAATACAACATATCCACTGGAGTCATAGACACCACTCTGCGAGAGTAGTGGGACTGGATGCTGTCTACCACAGTAGTGTTCACAATATCATACAATCTAGGTGTATACCCAGGGAGAGTATGGAGAGGAAACGAGGGTGAAAAAGATGTTGGCTTCCACCACACCATTTCTTCCATCAATGCCAGTAACACAGACCTATGATGAGAAATGATGACAATAAGTTTGGGGAAGCATGCTACCCACTACAGACGGCCCGCCACACCCCCAGTCTCCCAGCTCCAATCAGCAGGACCATCTCCCATTATGACCTCACATGCTACATCTCTGAATTTACAACTCATTCACAGACTGTCCTAGTCAAGTTCTGAACTGCCTTCATAAACAGGCTGAATAACTCAAACCCAGTGCACTCAAACTTTCCCCACAATTTCCTCACAGCCAAGATGATTTTCCAACTTTTTTCCACAGCACAGCATAACATCAAGGAAAACACAATTAAGGAATTAAGCATTCTCTCTCTCTCTCTCTCTCTCTCTCTCTCTCTCTCTCTCTCTCTCTCTCTCTCTTTTTCTCTCTCATGTCCATTATTCTCTCCTCACGAATTTTTCATCAGTGAACAAATTTGTCCACTCTGGCAAGGGATATACTGCCAAACATAGTATAGAAAATCCTGTTCAAGAAAGGGATCAGTAGAAAGGAGAGGCAGCTGCCTACCCATGACAAGACAACATGGAGGTCAATTACCTCATCCATATCCTGAGAGTTGAGGGGGGCTCACAGTGTGGACATTGATGTTAGAAGTGTCTGGGTTCATGGAATACTCAAACAGCAGCAAGTCCCCCTTGAAAGGCCTGAATGCTGAAACAGCTGTAAAGTGACAGTTCTTTACTATTAATACAGTCAGGTCCCACTGCATTCCCTACGTCCTTCCTCACTGCCACATGCTGACCAACTTTTCCTCAATGCAAAGTAATTTTCCCAGTACTTAGTCAACTTAAATATCTTCCTCCAGGAAGGAATGGCGAAAGCCCTGTGAACAAGGACACTCCCCACACTCTGGAGAGCTTATAACCCAAGCCCAATACTTATATTCCTTGCTCTGTTTATAAGGCTATAACTCCTATCTCCAGAAAACATGTATAATGGGAAAAACATGTCTTTGTTGATATAGATATCCTCTTCAGTTACCGAGCTGACACATCTAATAGAAAGTCTTCTACCAAGGTTTGATGCCTCACTACCTGCAGGAAGCTCATTTATAGCTTATAAGGGAAGACAGTGACTACAGGTGAAATAAAAATTACACGCAAGAAGATGTACCCTTACCAAGGATTTCTCATCAAAACAACAGTAGTGTAGTGAGTATTTAAGATATATTTTAATGGTTATTTTTCACTTTTATTTTTTAATTAAAAATTTTTATTAGATATTTTCTTCATTTACATTTCAAATGGTATCCCAAAATCCCTTATACACTCCCCCTGCCCTGCTCCCCTACGCACTCACTCCCACTTCTTGTCTCTCCTGAGGTTATGCCAGTACCTGGCAAATACAGAAGTTGATGCTCACAGTCATCTATAGGATGGAACACAGACCCCCCAATGAAGGAGTTAGAGAAAGTACCCAAATAGCTGAAGGGGTCTACAACCATATAGGTGGAACAACAACATGAACTAATCGGTATCTCCAGAGCTCGTTTCTCTAGCTGCATATGTAGCAGAAGATGGCCTAGTCAGCCATCATTGGAAAGAGAGGCCCCTTGGTCTTGAAAACTTTATTTAAGACATTTTAAGTATACTTTTAGGACATAGTCCTATGTCAGAGACAATGGATTTTATTATGCATGCCAAAACAGTTCTCCTGCTGCAGAAATTGTTTAAACAACTGTTCTCAAACCTAGAAAATACATTTCCCGTTAAAGATATATTATGAACCTGAGATGATGGCATAAATTGTGTCTGTGCTTGCTCTGTGGACTGCTAGGTGTCGTGCAAATGTGAGTTCCACACCTATGTTTAATACACCCGCAAACTTAGCTTCTGACTTTAGAAATACAGTGCTACTAATTTCTAGGAACTCAAAATTCATTAGTGTAAAAAGTACACTTCTACACAATTTGCAATCATGGCTTTAATTCAAATTAGAGAAAAATGTTGCATTTACACCGAGGGAAACACTCTGGGTAAGGTAAATTGAGGATAGTTTTGTGGTGCCCTTGAAGGAAGAAAATGTGGTTGCATAGGAGATGGGAGTGGAACAGAATTAAGTCAACTGAGACAAGAATGAGCAGCACGGTTTTGGAGAAGGAAGGAAGGAAAATGTTCTGCCCTCTATCAGGACCTGGGTGCAGGAGTTCATCATGAAGTCGGAGAAGTAATGACCATTAGAAAGTAATGACCATTTGTCAAAAACAAGTCATGCAAGGCTGGCTCCATGGTCTGGGGGAATAATATTATTCTGAATTTTCAAAGATAGTGAACTTTCGTGGAAATAGTTTTCCTTTGAAACTTTCTTACATAAAGAAAAGATGAATATTCTTTACACGAAAACAGAATAGCCACATAAGAACAAAGCATACAACCGTCTCCCACAAACCATACTGGATGATTCTATTATCCAGAAACAGTGACTAGCTACCCATTTGAAGCACCCATATATCAAATGTAAGCAGACTGTTTTTGTCCCCTCATATGTATACCTTTCTGCAGGAAATATGAGTGAAATTAGACACTGTATATGAGGCTTGTAATTCCAGCACTTAGGTCTCAGAAAGTAGGACGATGGCTGCAAGTTGGAGGCTAGCCAAGGGTTCAGTCTATTTGTGGCCATGTAATGTAGAGTGTGAGAATTCATCACATAAAATTTAAATATCTAAAAACGAAAATTTATCAGGGGTTGTTTATTTAAAACTAAGCCATATATTGTAGACTTAGCTCACCTGAACTTCTTATGTACAGCAGTCTGGTCCTGAACTCACAAAGATTCTATATGCCTCTGCCTCCTAAACTCATGTACCACTATGCCAATTATGAATTGACTTAACAATTCTTGTTACAACCAAAAGATAGGAAGATGTGCTGCTTATAGTATAGGAAGATTGTATTTAAAAACAAGAAAAAGGCAGTATTGGTTAAAGTACTAGATTACCCACACTCTTTCTATAATAAAGATCATTTTCCCTAACACAGAATGATCTGTTGGGCTCAATAAATGAAAAGTGAAAAATTGCTTTTTTTGTAGTTCATGTTTTCCCTGATCAAAAAAAAAAAAAAAAAAAAAAAAAACACAAGAAAATGCTTTTCAGTTCTCAAATTGTCAATAGCTTTTCAATAATTTATAATAAAAATATTAATAATTTTTCTATAATATTAACATCAACAAAGAAACAACAAATAACGAATACTACTACTACTACTACCACCACCACCACCACCACCACCACTACTTCTAATGTGCCAGTGCTTATTAGTACTGCTAAAAGACTTTCCTGTAGCCTATGGCTGAAGTGATGAATTTGAACAGTATAGCCAAAAATTGAGAACTGTTATTGATATGCAAATATCTTAACTAATTATGTTTATAGAACTAAGTCTTCCATAAGTCCATATCAAAACTTTGTTATATATTAAATGGACATTTAAGATTGTAAAATACATTATAAAATAAATGATGTTTATCATATTCATTATATTTGCTTTAATTCAGAGAAGAGAAATAACTTCTTGTTATAAATGGAAGTAATATGGACATGACATCCAATAATTATCATTGTTCAAACATATTTAAATAAGAGAGCTAAAACAAATCTTTAGGAACAGAAAAATATGGTAATGCAGCCACATAGTAGAAGAAGCCCTGTAAACTCACCCCATATCTACATTAGTGTTTGTCTTAATCCAAGAGAGAAATCAAAATCCCCCTAGGTTTAGAGACTTTGGATAAACTCAGCCATACCTTGATTGCTCTCAGGATATGAGTTCTTTCATCTTTTTCCACAAGTGCAAGGACATTTGTCCCGATGTTCAGAGGCATGTTGTCACTTATTACATCCGTATTGAAGAATATGGATTCATTAATCCAACCATAGTCATTACACAGAGAAGACACAACTCCCTGAATAGACTTAAGCCTGGAGTTATCTACAACACAGGTAAACAAAGGTCACACCGGTTCATGTCAAATGCAAGCACCCATTACACACAAGTTCTACTCTGACCATTTGTACAAGATGTTTTTATGTAGCTTAAAACAAGCTAGAGTCATTGGATGGAGGGAACCTCAGGGGTGAAAGTGGCATAAGATCAGGTTGTAGGCACCTGTAGGGCATTTCTTAATGAGTGATTGATGGAGTGGGACACAGACCACTGTAGGTAGACCACCCCTAGGAGGTGTTCCCGGCTTCTATAAGAAAGCCTGCTGAGCAAGGCACGGGGAGCAACAAGCAAAACTGATCTCTGTGCTCTGCATCAGCTCTTGCCTCCAGGCTCCTGCCCTGATTGAGTTCCAGGTCTGATTTCCTTCAGTGATTGACTGAGATGTGGAACCACAAGCCAAATAAACCCTTTCCTTCCCAGGTTGCTTTGGTCAAAGTGTTGTATCACAGCAATAATAATACCAACATGACATTGTAGACAGGAGCACATAGCATCACTTCTCTGACCATAAGGCAACAGCCATCTCTCTATCCAAAGGTTGTGACTACTGAATGGCACCTGTATGGCATCTATTTCAGCTGTGGGTGAATTGTCCCAGTGAGAATGTAAGTGCTGTGTTCATCTACATGCTCAGGTAGATCCTTAAACTAATATACTATGACTAATATACACCTGACTCAACAGCAGCAGCACATGCATAGCCATAGCTCTAGATTCTCCAACATCCCTTCTGACAAAGCACTAAAAGACATGGGGAGATGTAAGGACACATTTCTAAATTTTCTTTTGTTCTTCATAAGCATAATGTGTAAGTAATGTCTGGGGATCTGGCTCCAGTATCCTGCTGGGACAACTGGTCATCACCCTTTATGATGCCCTCCTTACAATCCTGCCTCCTGGCTTCAGATACACTTGTGCATGGAAAACAAGACTAAGTTCACTCTCAAAGTGCAGTGTTCCCATTCTCTGGGGGATAGATAAAGGCATC